>NW_006374620.1:0-1084 GCF_000327345.1 Myotis davidii | reverse complement strand
CAGTTCTGGGCAATCCACCTGACGAGCCAGAGGCAAACTGCAGCCCTTTGTAAGAAATGGGGACAGGCACTGAACCCACGTCATGCACACAGCCACGAAAGGTCTCAGGCTGTTCTGCCTGGAGAGGGGAAGCTTCGGAACGTCAGATGGTGAACTAACAGCCTGTGCGTCTCTCTGTAGCTTCAGAGCACGGTGCCCACAATGTGCTCAGGTATTGCCCGTTGAATGGATATCTAAGAGACTGGGCTTATCCTGTGTCCTGGATCCCTGAGCCCAGTTTCAGTTCAAAGTAAAGAATTGGCTCATGGAGGTTCCCACCTGGGCTGCCATCAGTGGAATGTGCCTCTGTGGGAAAAATGTCCACAGGTGCAGTGGGTGGGTAGACCAGATGGCCCCAAGTATCAATCCTACTTTACATGATTCAGGACGTTCAATGGATGAGAGTAAGGGGCGGGGTGAAATCTGTGATCACTCAGGGTGGCCAGGAGCAAGTAGTTTGGTAAGTGAAATCCGGCAAACTAACTTACAAGTGCACCCCCCACCCCCCGCAAGCATGCTTTTTATAATTTCTAGGTAAAATGCCCTAATTTGAAATAGCATCGAGTAGAATTTAAGTTAATAGTGTGAACGGCAGTCCCATCTGCTCAGCCTTCATGGCCCAGCAGATCTGTGGAGCCATTTGTCACAATTTGTCTTAAAGCCAGGAGAAGAATCCTCCTGGATGCTGTCCAGACTTCCCACGGAGACGCCAGCTTAGGACGTGGAAGAGGTGGGTGGTGAGAAAGTGGGGTTGGGCAGCAGGAGGGCCGTGTGCTGGAGGCAAGAGGCGGGGTTCCAGCTTCCCTCACTGGTTTGCTGGTGACCTTGGTCATGCCACCTCTTGGCCTCGGTGCCTGGGGTAGCAGGGCCTGCCAGACCACAGCTTCAACACGTTAGGGCCGGACCAGTGACCTTCCATTCACTCACTCATTCATTCATTCAGCTAATATTTCTGAGCTCCTATTATGTGTCAGGCACCATTTTAGGTTTGGAACCTAGGATGCTAAGGACATCGTCACCCATTTCATTGATAGCACCCGGGAGC
>NW_006374619.1:0-1084 GCF_000327345.1 Myotis davidii | reverse complement strand
GGCAACTGATAGATGTTTCCCTCTCACATTGATTTGTTTTTTCTCTCTCCTGTATCTCTCTCAAATCAATAAGCGTGTCCCAGGGTGAGGATTTAAAAAAAAATATCCCAAACCAACAACTGTCTCAGAATCAAAGTGAAACAAAGGCAGGAAAATAAAAATAATAAACAACAAAAAATATTTTCTCCCCAAATACTGTTTCTCAAAATTCACTTTCATATAATGTTAAGGACTAAAAATAGAGAAACTGTTCAATGCAGTGAATAATAAACTCCTGTTACTTACACCAAAGGTAGAAATGACCATTTTAATATATGGAGAGACATAAAATGATTTAAAGCAGGAAAAATGAATTAATAGCTTTACATTTTCAGAAAATCTGTTGAAAAGAAATGTAGAAAACCTATGGATGGTAGTCTCATAATGGATTTTGAAGGGAAGGAGAATGTCCTTAATATCCAAGTCTGAAAATTCACTCAAATTCCTTTTTGGTAGAAAATTCAAGGACCTTTACCCTTAATCAGGGAAGGCAACCAAGCCTTTCTTCCTCATGGTTTGGTGCCAAAGCGAGTGATACTAAATTATGTGTTGCCCTTTCTCCAATATGTAGTAATATTTATGGACTTAGGACCTTGTGTCATTTTCACTAGAAAGGGTTTCTTAAATGCTAAAATAAAGTTCACAAATAATAGAGTCAACAGAAATAAATGTTTAATAATTCAAAGAAGTTAGTCTATTTCTTACTTGTAAAACACTACTTCAATAAAATATCTGGCTATAAAAATTTCCAAATCTATTTTTTTTTCAGCTACAAAATTGATTTCTGGAAAGGTTGGCTGACTAACCAGATGTATGAAGCATATCTTTTAACTGAAAATACATTGTAATGTCAGCTATGATATAAATTTTAAAATATTAGCTACAAAGCTGAGTTCAAACCAGAAAGAGAAATATCTCAGTACTAGGAAATAGAGGTAATATTTCATTGTAGTGAGTGGTGGTTGATGCCAAGCAGGCTAGGGTTAGTAGCATTAGATATATGCTTTAGAATAGCGGTTCTCAACCTGTGGGTCCCGATCCCTTT
>NW_006374618.1:0-1083 GCF_000327345.1 Myotis davidii | reverse complement strand
TTGATTTGTTGTTTCACTTATTTATACATTCACCATTTGCTTCCTGTATTTGCTCTGACTGGGGACTGAACCTGCACCGCTGGCATATCTGGGTGGCGCTCTAACCAACTGAGCCACTTGGCCAGGGCTGCAACCATTTAACCTTAAATGTGTCACTTTGTGTTACTGATTTAGTCTAAGCACAATCAAGAGGAAACCACATTTTCCAGTTCTCCATAAATCAGAATTCCAAAGGGGAAGATTTGAAATGAAAGATGAAAGGGCATGGAACAATAATAGCAAAGCCTTTGTACAATAGAGAGCATAGGAAAAGATTTACCAACATAGACTGTAGAGTGAGCAAGAAGCAGTACATGTAGCATGGAATTTAAGACAGTGAATTTTGGAGCCAGTGGCCTACGGTTTATGTTCTTTACTCTGCCACACAATGCTGTGTGACCTGGTCTAATGATGTAAGCTTAAAAAGCTGTTTCTTCACCCATAAAATGAGGGTGATCAGAGCACCTACCTCATAAGATTATTGTGAGAATTATGTGAGACCTACCTTGAAAGTATTTTGCACAGAACCAGGCACTCAGTAACTGATATCTTAAAACACACACTGGTAAAATGGTCTAACTACATAGCTAATTATAATGCAAACCGTATGATGCTTAGCAGTTGACAAAGCACTTTACCACGTAGTATCACACATTGTTAATGACATTTTAAACTTACTTCCTAAATGAGGAAACTGAGTTTCCAAGTAAGGATTTTGCCCTGATTCTCACAACTTGATTTAGAGCTGTGAGATAATGGCACAAAGTTCGACTCCCACTCTGTCGTGGCTGCTTCATAAGCAAGAAAACGGTCCTTCCAGGAGGCTGTCCTTTTCTTCTAAAAAAAAATTAAGTGATGGAGGGTGAGCCAGCTTCAGATAGATCAACATTGTTTATTCTAAGTAACACTCTGTGTTTCTTTGAAGATTGCATTGTTTAGATAACTTTGCATCTATTTTGTTTCCAAAAATGTGTTCTTCAACATTACAAAGTTAAATGCTGGTGTGTGTGTGTTTTTTTTCAAAAATTACATCTTTCTTTTTTT
>NW_006374617.1:0-1083 GCF_000327345.1 Myotis davidii | reverse complement strand
TGAAATCAATGCAAATATATTTTAAAAAATAAAAATAAATAAAAGTAAAAGGTGAAAATGGAACAAAAAATGCATGAACTAGAAAAATAAATCCTTTAATTCCTTGCCACCTCTTGCGGACATTTCCCCTAGATAGAGATTTCCCCCTCATTTTCCAGAGGTTATATTTGTGAGAGCTCTGCTCTGGCTAGACAAAGCAAGTTGCATAGTTTCTCTCTGTATAAAATGTCATAGTGGACACCCTGGCTAGTGGTGTTACAATTGGGTTACAATGGTCATTATTCAAGACATGAAAACTGAATTCAGCACAGACAAATTGTTTCTCTTTCTTATTTTTTTACCTTTGGAAAATTTCTTTTCTTTTTCATTTTCACTCACCTTTTAGCTATACTATGCTTTCCAAAAATATGAGTGCAAATGAATTAATCAATATTCTTTCAGTTCATTTGATTAATATTATATGTAAAATGTATTATTCTGGCAAGCCATACCAAAGTTGCAATGCGAATAAGGAAAAGTAAATTTTTAGGAAGACCAATAAAATGGAAAATTATAAATACTACAGCATAAAACTTACTACCTCATTCATTTTATTAAGGGATCCCTTTGCTCCAAGTAAAACTCACATCAATAGAAGACAAAATAGAAGTTTTAGGATATTAATCATTAGACAAAAATGAATCCTAGCATGAAGTTTAGATGGGGAAATTTGAAACAGCTGTTTTGAATGGGAATGTACTCTTTTTAACTCTCTTGATTTTATTGGGTCATTATTGATTGACAGCCCCTGATGGGCCTGTTATGAATTGCTAAGAAAGCACTAAGTAATGTTTAGCTTTCCAAGGTTTTATACTCACAATATTTTCTCAATCAATGGTTTTGTCTTTTAGCTCAGTGTATGTAAAAAAATTACCTTAATTTCAATAACTCATTTGAAATGTTCCTCAAAGATTCTTTAGAAAATAAAGGTAGTGTATCTTAAAATCAGGAATTGGGACTGAAAGATAAAGGGACTTAAATTTCATCTTTACAACCTCTTTAGGCAATTTTTTAAGCACTCTGAGCCTTAGTCTCCTTGTGCAT
>NW_006374616.1:0-1083 GCF_000327345.1 Myotis davidii | reverse complement strand
CAGCCACAAACAACATGTATAAAGAATGAGTGCGGCTGAGTTCAGTACAGCTTTATGTATGGACACTGAAATTCAAGTGTCATATAAGTTTGATTGTCACAAAATATTCTTTTTATTTTTTTCTACCATTAAAAATGTAAAAACTATTCTTAATTTGTGAGCTGTACAAAGCAGGGCAGTGGCGGAGGTGGTGGAGCACAGATTTGTCCCCAGACCCCTGCTCTAAAAGATAAGAGCCCTTAAAATCATAATAATTAGTCACTATGTAAGCCTTGGATAAATAGTCTTCACATTTCCTTGGCTGACTTATAACTTTATTTCTTTTAGCAGATTCTGATTATTTGCATTATGATTGCATTATGTTCATGCTTTGCAACTGGATGATTATACCCTAAGTCCTTTTAATCCATCCATTTGGTTCTCCATCCATTTCCCCTTATTTATAGTGGTTGTTAGTGTTGTAAAAACTGTTTGTCCTCTACAGTTTCCCATATCTTGAATTTTGCTCATTGCCTTCTGGTAGTGTCATTTAATCTGTTCTTCTGACTAATATTGTATTTCTAGCATTTTATGGCTCCTTTTGTGATCTTATCAGTCATTGATGATTATTCCTAGGTTTATTAATTCATTGAGGGTTGGGCTGCAGAATGGCTCAATTATAGCAGTCATTTTTGTTTAGTAGCTAGAATACTTCTAAAAATAACTCTTTCATATCAACTATTCGGTTACCCTGATATATAAATCATAAAGGGAAAATGGCATAAATACTTGATACTTTGTTGTTGTTGGTTTTTTTTTTAGCAAGTTTCCAAAATAATGATGTAATTCACTGACATTACCTGAAAGTGACCAAGTGGGTTATTAATATTGTTGTCATTGTTTTCATTGGCATTATCATCAACTTGTAGATTGAACACATTTGATATATTTTGATCCATGATACTTATTATCATTTTGCTGCTCAAATCTTCCACACCTAAACAGTGGGGTGTACTCAGCGTGGATGATCCCTTGCCCTGGGCTATCGGAAATGGCTTTCTTGCTTTCTGATGTGACAGTATATTCCAGGCTTTTTTTTTTCTT
>NW_006374615.1:0-1083 GCF_000327345.1 Myotis davidii | reverse complement strand
AAAAAAAGAATAAATTGCCTTTCCCTCTACAGTGTCTGAGAACCATGTAAACATGGCTAATGGGGAGGTATGAATGGTGATGGGCATGATAAAATGATGGCCTTTGATGGAGAATGAACCCAGGTCCAGCGCTGACCTTAGGGCTGTGGGCCTTTCAGTCATGATCTCTCACTGTGTTACACAAAACAATGTGGGGAGTTGGAACAATGAAATCATCTGACAAAGGGAACTGTCATGGTTTCCTAAGGAAAACAGAAGGAATTCCACACCCAGGAGGAGTTTCACACAGACTGAGCTCCCTATGGCTGAATAGGCAAGACATACCTATAAATCATCTGCAAACAGTAGCAGCAAAATATAGCATATATTTTAAAAGCAGAGCTTTCAAACAAATAAACAAAAAGCAAAGGTTGCTGCTTCAGACAGATACTACTTATATTATCATCTAGTATTACAACTAGTCTTAAAAGCTACCTGAGAAATGGAGGTAAAGAACTTCCTAGAAAAAAATGAGAAAGGCTAATAACTAAGTAATGACAACAGGAATGATAGCAGAGGCTAAAATAATGAGAGTTTATCATATGCCAAATATTGTGCCAAGAGCTTTACGTGCATTATTTGATTTAATAATTTGAACAATTCTATGAAGTTGCACTATGATTAACTAATTTTATAGATGAAGTGGCCTCAGTAAAATTAAATAATTTACTCACAATTACATTGTTTAGGTGAGAATTGAAATACAAGAAATTCCGGCTCTGAAGCCTATAAAAAGCTCTCAGTTCACAAATATCTCCACAATTACAAAGTCAGGAAAAATGCCTGTGGTCAAAAAGATATAGCCTCCCCAGTAGGCCAAAACTCCAGGTTAAAAGACTAATAACTTGAGAATGTTTTTTTCAATCTCCACTGGTGTAAGATGGCTGAGTTAGTATGGAGAGTTCCTGATTCTTGAATCAAATTTAGTTTATTTTTCTTCTGTATTTTCTCATTTGATTCAAACTGAAGTCCACTGCTAAATCTGTGATCCAAAGGTAAATTTACAACAAGTGGGCATTGGTTTATAGATTATTAAGGAGAAAA
>NW_006374614.1:0-1083 GCF_000327345.1 Myotis davidii | reverse complement strand
AATTAAACTCGTAAGTCAAGGCCCCACTGTGCAATTATTGAACAGCATTATTTGTGAAAATATATGATATCCTTAGGTAGAGGTTTAAGAACAATAGCTCTGAGGAAAAAAACAGACACTTTTGGTATTAAAGACACCTCTTTATGGTCCAGTTGGGTTATTTATCATAAAAATAGTATTTTAAGGTCTTCATAGTTCCCTAACTTTGAACTCCTTGAGGATATGAACTGAGTCCTGTACACTGTTAAATTCTCGAGGCATGAAACATCTTTTGAACTTTGCAAATAATCAGTAAAGGAGTGATGAATACATTTCCTGAGCTTTAATCTACTCTTTAAAATTAAATTGATAAAACTTAGAGATTTTTGCTTCTTATCACAACATCATAACAGGAAATAAAATCATCCTTCCACCTTAAAAGTTAGAAAGACACTAAAAGAACATACAAAACAATAGTTTTCAGACTTTGGCAGCAGAAATCAAAGGACTATGATTTCTAAGAGAAGCATAAACAAACAAGGTCAGCCCTGTATTTGCCATAGAGTTTGGATTCAGATCCCCGGAGGAAGTACAGAGCAGAGGAACCCAAACAAATCTTAGCATTTTCACTGAGTACAGGGGAAGGAAATCAGAAGCCAGGCAAAGTTGTTCGAGTTTATGGGGAAGTTTACTAGAGGTAAGGGAGCACAGAGCACTAGCCATTGTTGTCTGAGTCTAGATTTGTGCATGCATGGGAAGAAATTACCCAAAGACCTTGAAATGAACCACGGAAAGCTAAGGGTTCAAACAATATTTGAAACTCATATATGTAAAGAATAGTTCATGTTTCCACCAGATGGAATGGAAAGACTTTATTAATCTGTGACATTTGGATAGAATTCTCAGAAAAATATTTCATGACTCAGTATTTCCACTTCTATGTATATACCAAATAAATTTGATAGCATAAGTTCACTCAAAAACATGTATACAGATCTTCATACCAGCATCATTTATAATAACCCAAAGTAGAAATAACCCAAATGCCCATCAGCTGGTAAATGAATAAATAAATGTGGTATATACATATGATGGAATATTATT
>NW_006374613.1:0-1083 GCF_000327345.1 Myotis davidii | reverse complement strand
GTGTTTTTCCTAATACTGGATTAATTAATACTGGATTAATTCTTAATGTCCTTTCATTGTATTTGTGTTTATGCCATTGAAATATTTTATTTCATTCATAGACAGCTCTCTATAGAAGGTGTATTAAAATGCTAATGGCAGATTGTGGAACAGCATATTCTCACCTCCCGGGATCTTTGCACAATGCTTGTCATATAGAATGAACAAAGATTGGTATTTGCATAGATTAGTTCTCAAGTGTAGTCTCCTTTGAAGGCTAAGTCAGCCCCAATGGCAATTTCCTAGCAAGTGTTTATTTCCAGTAAAATGCTACTTGCAAAGTAGTATTTCCAATGAAATACTTGAACTGTGAAGAGGACAGGAAAAAAATCAATCTGAAGTAAAATCAGTAAAGTTCATGTTGCATGTCTCTGGGATGTTTGTAGTTTTATCCCTTCTTTTTGACTTGTGGTCACAATCTCACCACTTACAATCTCTTACACACTTATCATATCAGACTTGTGGGATCATTTATGTTCCTAATTGGATAATGAATATCTCATCAGAAATGTAATTTCTTATAATAGTGTTTATTATATGAAACCTTAATACCCCAATGTGATAATGCTTGGAGGTAGAGTTTTGGAAGGTAATTAGGTCAAAAAGGTACAGCTCTTGTGAGGGTATTAGTGCCTGCAATGGTTTTAGTATTTGGGTCCCCAAAACTCATATGTTGAAGACCTTTCCCTTAAGGTTATGGTGTTGGAAGGTGGGACCTTTCGGGTGACTTGGTTGTGAGGGTAGGGCACAGATAGTTGGGATTAGTGTCTTAAAGGAGAAGACCCACATAATTACTTAGCCCCCTATACCAAATGAGGTTACATCTGGAAGACATTCCTCACCAAATACCAATAGGGTACTGTTTGAACACAATTGTGATTCCATATTATTTGTTCTGGACAGTTTGGGAAAAAGTGTATAAGAAGTGTCTTCCCAATCACTCAACACAAGTACAAATAAGAGTCAGTTCTTTCAACACATCTCCCCCTCCTTTTTCCTGCTTAAATATTCAATTGCCATTACAATTTTTTTCAATAAGTTATT
>NW_006374612.1:0-1083 GCF_000327345.1 Myotis davidii | reverse complement strand
CAAAGAAACTGTGGATGGTAACTACACTCAAAAACTAGTGGTAGTTATGTTAGCTAGAGTTCTTTAATACTTTTCTTTAAAGCAATAAGACTATCCCTAGATTATATGAAAAAAAAAGATTAGCTTAATCTTAATTAATCAGGATAAGAAATCTATGAAGCCTTTAAAATATCATAATAAATAACATGAATGCTAAATATGCTTCCTATTTGTAAAGATTAATTTAAAAATAGAGTGGCTAAAGCATTCAGCAAACCAATGAGGCTCACGTAGCATTTCAGAAAGTGTCCTCAGTTATGTCTTCAAACTCTTCATATGCTGTAAGGTTGTCCAAGATACATATGGTCCTTCTGTCATATTCTGCAAGAGTGACAATTCCTTTTGGACTCTGCACTTAATATAATAGCACTGCTTAAAGAAGTGCCGGTGCTGCAATGTAACAACTAGAGGTCCATAATTATCTTTTAATTTCTTCATTCTGTGTGTGACCTTGGAAAAAGTTGTTGCACCTCCTTAGAAGGGAGATGCCTCATGAGTAATACGCAGATACTAACGCCTTCTCTGAATGAGAACAGGGAGCTTGCTTAGATGAGCTACAATACTCTCTTATTTGTCACCTCCTCTGAAACTCTCACCTAGTCATGGGTACCTTAATCTCTCAGAATGAATTCCTCCAACATTAGCAGTGTCATCATGATCACGAATGCTTTAATGAAGGTTGAGGAGTGCTCAAAAGCTCAGGATTGCATGGAGCGTACTGGTAGACTTCATTCTCTGCCTTCCCTAGAAGCAGTCTCTAGATAAGACAAAGAAATAAGGAAAAGTTGCAGATAAGGCAGAGATATCTATGTCCTTGCTGTGTCTAAGGATGATCAAACATCATAAGAGATTAATCTTTCACAAGAGATTGTCTTTCAGATAAAGGAATTCACTTCAATGAACCACCCCAAGGATGGACTCAGGCCAATCTGGCATCTGCCACAGAGAGGCACATCCCCGTGACCTGCTTCAGGTCAGTAGTCAGGAAGTATTTCTTCTGCTAGAATGAAACTCATGTGGAAGTCTCCCCTGAAATACAACCCC
>NW_006374611.1:1801323-1803952 GCF_000327345.1 Myotis davidii | reverse complement strand
TGGTGTGGGTCTTTTCGGATTCATCTTGCTTGGTACTCTCTGTGTTTTCTAATCCTTGTTCCTCTTCCTGTTGTTCTGGCACCCCTATTATTCGTATGTTGCCTCGTTTCATGTTGTCCCATAGCTCCCTTAGGCTCTCCTCCTGTCTTTTAATTTTTTTCTCCAATTGCAGCTCAGTTTGGGTGTGTTTTGCTTCCCTGTCTTCTAATTCGCTAATTTGGTCCTCCACTTCTAGCCTACGTTTGAAACTTTCCATGGTGTTTTTTATTGCACCTAATCACTCTTTATTTCTTCTTTATTCTTACATAAGTTATTGATTTTTTCATCCATTTCTTCTTGATTCTTACATACGTTGTTGATTTTTTCCACCAACAGGTTTATACACTCTAGGACCCTTATTCTGAATTCTTTTTCTGACATATTGCATGCCTCTGTTTCACTTAGCCGCTTTTCTGGCACTTTCTCATTTTCTTTCCTTTGGGGGTTTCTTTGTCTACCCATGTTTGATCTCACCGGCATATCTAAATGTTGAGTCATGCAGGGGCTACTCCTTGGGTGGCAGTGGTTCCTCAGACTGCAGGTGCTCAAGTGGTCACAGTAGTGGTTTCTTCTCAGTTGGCAGCAGCTTCTCTGCTGAGTGCTGTTCACAGCAGTGTTGTCTCCTTTCGTTGGTAGGTGAGGCTATTAGCACAGCTGTTGTTCCTTGGACAGGGGTGGGCTGATCACGAGGCTGCTGTTCTTCAGGTTGTGTGGACTGAGCGCGACTGCTGCTCCTTGGACAGGAACAGGCTGTTCACATGGCTTCTGTTCCTTGAATGGGCTCGGACTGCTCACGTGGCTGGTGTTCCTTGGATCGGGTCTGGCTGCATGCTGCTGCTATTCCTCAGTTGGGGCGGGCTGCTTGTGAGGCTACCACTTTTTGGACAGGGGCAGGTTGCTTATAGGGCTACTGCTCCTCATACAGGTGCAGGCTTCTTGTGCAGCTGTTGCTCCTCAGATTGGGGATGGGCTGCTTGTGTGGTTGCTGCTCTTCGGGTGGGGGTGAGCTGCACATGTGGCTGCTGTACCTCAGATGGGGGAGGGATGCTCACCCAGCTGCTGCTCATTTGGAGGGTGCAGACTGCATTTGGCTGCTACTCCTTCGACCAGTGTGGGCTGCGCAGGGCTGCTGCTCCTCAGATGACCTTGGGCAGGGGTGAGCTGCTCAGGTGGCTGCTGCCACTTAAGCCGGATTGAGCTGCAGATGCAGCTCCTGCACCTCGTATGGGGCTGTCTGCTTATGTGGCTACTGCTTTTTGGACGGGGGATTGGCTGCTTGCGTAGCTGCTTTTCTTAAGGCAGGAGCAAGCTGCACATGTGTCTGCTGCTCCTCGGATGGGGGTAGGCTGGGTGGGGCTGCTGCTCCTCAGACTGGGGGAGGCTGCTCGGGTGGCTACTGCTCCTAGAATGGGAGCGGGCTGCTCGCAGTGATGCTTTTCCTCATATGGGTATGGGCTGCTGGTGCAGCTGCTGCTCCTCGGATGGGGGTAGGCTGGGTGGGGCTGCTGCTCCTCAATTGTGGGCAGGCTGCTAATGTGGCTGCTGCTCCTCAGACAGGGCAGGCTGCTTACATGGTTGCTGCTCCTGGAATGAGGGAGCGGGCTGCTCACATAGCTGACAGCTGCTGCTCCTTGGACTGGGGCAGACCACATGAGGCTTCTGCTCTTAGGCCTGAGGCAGGCTGCTCATGGGGCTGCTGCTCCTTGGACTGGAGTGGGCTGCTCACGTGTCTGCTGCTTGCGTGGTTGCAGTTCCCTTGTCTAAGGCATTGGGCCAGTCAGGGAGGAGCACGCTTCAGAACTCACAGGAGCCTGCGCCCGGAATGTCTTGAAATTCGTTGACCGTGGGACCCCAGCTGAGGTAGCAGGTCCCTGGCAGGGGTGTCTGTAGAGTTCCAGGTGTATCTGAGGGCACCCTGGGTGGGAGTGAGGCCTGGCTCCCAGTTACAGAAGCTCTCCCCTTAAAAACACTAGGCTTCTGAGGACAAGCCAGCCTCCTGGAACTGCTTACACAGTAGCAGAGGCTGCCTAGCTAGGCGAACCCATTTAGCCTGACACCAAAGGCCCTGCAGGATCTATCTGCGCCTCACTCACATACACACACACAGCCCACATGACCCCACACTCCTCTTTTGGTCCCTCACTGACTCATGCTCTCTCCCTCACTGCCGCCTTCTTCCTGCCTCTGTAGTTGGGTCTGGGGTGTTATTGATCCATTTGTGGATGGAGTTTCCTCTCCAGGTGTCTGATTATGAGGCTCACTGTCTAGCACCTGGCCAGACAGGATATAATTCACCTTGACAAGAGACAACACAAAGGGACGAAAGCACAAATGCACTCACGACAATAATAATCCTGAGACCACCTGAGAAAAGAGGATTAGGGGTGAGAAAAGAGAGCATAAGTGATATTGAAGAGAGTGAAAAAGATAGGAGAGAAAAGAAGAAGGAAGAAAAGGAGATTATATATATACTAGAGGCCCGGTGCACAAAAATTTGTGCACTCGGGGGGAAGGGGGGGTGTCCTTGGGACTGGCCGGTCCCCTCTCACAGCCTGGGACCCTCAGGACATTAACGCCCGGCTGGCTTAGG
>NW_006374611.1:1795853-1799939 GCF_000327345.1 Myotis davidii | reverse complement strand
GAAACATATGAATAAGTTTTTTATAGACTAGCGGTAGAATGCGGGTAATGTATAAATACCTAAAGTTGTCGTAATTTTACTGAAGGTTGCCATTTGCGCAAAAAATGAGCAAAAATGGCCCGCGCCACCTGTTAGCGCACGATAAAAACTACCCGTAAACAATGTGTTAAGAAAGCTTTAATTTAAAAAAATAATAGTAATAATAAAAATAAAAATAAAAAAATACAAACACCAACCCCCCAGCAAAGAGGATGGGGGCAGAATTTGTTGATGCTGAGCTTATATATAGAAGATAAAGTTAAAAGTTGGATGAATATGGGAAGGATCTCAGTTCAGTATGGAGGAAGTAGAAAGGGGATAGATGGATAAAAGGTAAGGGGACGAGAAAAAAATAATAATAAACTTATAAAAATTTGATTAAAAAAAAGTTATAAAAATAGCAAATAAAAATAAAATAAAATAGGGTGATGGAAAAATAATGTGAAGAGAAATAGATGATAAAGCAACAGACAAAAACAGGAACAAAACAATAAAGAGATAAAAAAGTAATAAAAAATAAAATAAAAATGAAAAAGTGAAGTGTTCCTTTGGGAATCTGGGTGTGGCTGTATTAGTTGCCTGGATAATGGAGGGAGGGGGCTATCTCTTCAGGGCACAATGGCTGTCCGGGTCCCAGGCTCAGGCATTACTCAGCACCACACTTGCTGCCACTTCTCCTGGACCCCCCTCTCCCCCCAGATTCCACAATTCCGCACCTTCTCCCACGGTCCAGCCACGGGTAAGTGTTTGCATCCAAAAGGTCCTATGAACTAAGCTCTATGAAGAAAGGCACAAGCCTCAGAGGCCGGAGAGGCTGCACCTCTGCGCATTTTCCTGCAGGCACTTTTTAGCCTTTTCTGACTGTGGACCCAAATCTAGAATCTCCTGCGAGGGGCGGGGGAGAAAGACTGCGCCTCTTTGCGCTCTTTCAGCCTTTCCTGGTTGTGGACCCAGATCTAGAAGCAGTTCTGTGTCCATTTTTTTCCCACTGCGCCCGTCCCACAGCAGGCCACGCCGGTGCTGTGTGGATTCCCTCTGATCCTCAGGGCTCACAGTTCTGGCCGATTATCCTTCCCAGAGCTTTGACTTTACCTTTCTCCGGGAGTCCTCTGCCTCTCCCAGCTGCAACCTGTCTCCCAGCTGAATCTCCTCTGCCAATTGGGGCTGGATATTATTGGTTTCAGCTGCTCACCCTATCTGCTCCAGGACAAGGCACGGGACACATCTGTCTATTCCGCCGCCATTTTCATAACTCTCTCCTGTTTTTAAATAGTGTTTTTTTTTCTTTCTGGTTCTCTGAGTGATTTTCAACTCTGTTTACTAATTCACTGATTTGATCCTCAGCTTCCCCTAATCTGCTATGTATTCCTTCCAATGTGTTCTTTATTTGTGTTATGTCATTCTTTATTTCTCTTTTCATAGTTACTATACTTTTTCTCATGCTGTTGAGCATCTTTACTGTCCTTATTCTGAAATGTATCAGATAAATTTCTTATCTCCCTTTTTCATTTATCTCTTCTTCTGGAGAATTCTCTTGTTCTTTCATTTGGGGGTTATTTCTTTATCACCTCATTTTGGCTGACTGTTTGGGTTTGTGACTATGTATTAGGTAGATCTGCTATGTCTCTCAATCTCTTGTCTAGGACAGTGTGGAACACTGTTTCTGACTAATTAAATCAGGCAAAGATTCAAAGCCTCCAGAGAACGCCTCTGTCTACACTACTAGGATTTTGCCTTGAAGTGCCATCAGGCAATCATCCACATGTGTGGCAATAAATTTTTTTCAACAGGGTGGGGCAATTGCTTCTGCCTGGAGGCTAATTGTTATTCTCACTCTCTTAATGGGCTTGAGCAACTCCCCACCATGGGGCAAGGTGTTTTCCAATAGTGTGGATCAACAATCTTCCCCCCAGGCAAGGTTGCTTGTATAGAAAATGTCTGGGTAAGAAAGTTTACCTCCACAGCATGAAGGAATGACTCAGCACAGGTAACGAGAGTGTCTAAGCCCAGAGCCCCGATCTTGGCTTCTGCTTATACAGCTCCAGTCCACTTTGCCCTCCCTCTGCTAGAGCACAAGGTGAGTGGCTCCTCAAGGAATTTTGTGCATTATCCCTTTAAGGGGGTGCCTGATTTCCAGCCATCTCTCCCTAGCAGACAGCAACGCTGCTGCTTTTCACAACCAGTGTTATGTGGGTAGCCTTCTCAGTTCTGGTGCTCTCTGCTGGGGGGCACAGATTGGGAATTAGATCCCAGAGTTCTCAGTGGCACCCCCCCCCGCCCCCCAGCTGAGATATCTCTCTGGACATTAGTTATAATTCCAGTTTGGTCCTCTACATCCATGTCTTGATTGTAAGAGTTGTAGAGTTTCAGCACAAATTAAGTGCTCAACTATCTAAGGACTTTAAATTGAGGTAAGGGAACTAAAAGGGAAGGAGTGGGGTCTTATAATTCACATTTCATATGGGACCTGATAGGAGACATGAATGAGGCTAAGAACTGCATTTTTAAATCCCCCTGAACCTCTCCATGTAGGAGAAGCAACTGCCTATCTATACCCGCTCTTTTGTGAACACAAGCCTCCTCTGTATAAGACTTTAGTAAGGGCACCTATGTAATTTGCTACATATGGAAATTTATTCTCACCATTGTACCATGTCTTCCGTCTCTTTCAGTGAACAGACATGACTAATCAACTTACCTCAGTCCATCCTATTTGCAGGGAATATTCAGTCATGTTGTAAAACTAAAATTTAAGACTAAGATTTCAATAGCCACACACAAAAGAGAAGCTTCTAGAGATTATTTATTTATTTATTTATTTATTTATTTATTTACATATTTATTTATTTTGACAAAGGGATGAGTATAAATACAAGGTCTTTGAGCTTGAGTTATTTATGTTTTTATTTCCATGGAACTCCTGCACATACCTTTTTCCTCCCGAGCACTCTGAAATGCTGTCTCTTAGTAAATTATTTCTTAGAAATGTCTACTAAGCTAGCGCTGTGTCTCTGAGACATGTTTTTGCCCCTGGCCAGCTTCTTGTCTTTTCTGATGGAGCTGCATTATATCTCAATTCCTTTTGTGAGAAAGATTAAATTCCACGTTGGGTCCATCCTTTAAAGAATTCTTCCATGATACAGAAGCATGAACATACGGATGCCACGCCATGTTATCTTCTGTAAACATTCCCTCAAACTGCAGCAGCCTGCGATCTGACCTTTAATCAGTGTCTTATTGACTTGTTTTCCCTTACAATGCGTAAATGTTTCCTTTTATATATCAAAACTTCCCTGTAGGTACCAAGAGCACAAATGAATATCCACCTGAGTCTTTTCCCTGACTCTGACATGAATTGAATTAGGTTGTTCTATGTACCATTCTTTCCTTAGAATTGTTCTTATAAAAGTTTAACACGTAACAGAATCACCTGAGGGACTTGTTAAAACACAGATTGTTGAGCCACACTCCCAGAGGTTCTGATGCAGGAAGTGTGTTGGGACTTGTGAATTGGGGCTTCTATCAGGTTATCTGCTGATGCTGATGTTTCCAGTTGAATATCTCACTTGGAGAATCAGTGCTATAGAACGATACCTCACTTCAGCTTGAATAATATTATCAGAACTCATTCTGCCTCATAAAAGTGAGTTCCAAAAGTAAAATAGGGCTTTGCCCCCTTGACACAGAGGTATAGTTCAAATTGTGTAAAATTCTATTCAAATCTGAAAAATGGTCATGGGAGTGCTATCATGCTATCATTGCTCACATAAGGGGCACCAGTCATGAGGCTAAAATGTCATTGACATGTTGGTGATCTTTTATTCTCTGTAATCATTCAGGGACACCTGTTTCTCAGGAAGAAAGTGAGTCTCACAGTGCTTAAAGTGCTCTCTAATTCAATAGAAGCTTATAAAAGAATTTTTGAGGTAAGATACAAAAATGTATCTGTGAAAAAGTTGCTGAAAGTTCAGCAGTGTAAAGCTTAGAGCAAGAAAAAATAGAACATTTGCCTTTTGTTAATGTGGTTGTTTTGAGCAGGGGGGTGGG
>NW_006374611.1:1791114-1795806 GCF_000327345.1 Myotis davidii | reverse complement strand
AATATATATATAAATAGAACCAGACATTGCTGCCATTAGGTTTAAAACAATCTTTACCTGGACCATTCTTACTGTAAAACTGCATGTTTATATCTTTTATCTGTGGAATCTGAAGCAAATAAAGCATCTTTTTATTTTCACTCCAAGTGAAAGAAGATAAGATATTCTGGGGCATTAATGAAAATTTTAGAATCATGAGCTACAACAGTGGCTCTTAAACTTGGTTGCACACTAAAATAAACTGGAACAGTTAGAAAAAAAATCCCTAGCCCAAGATGCACCTCAGAACAATCAAATCTTAATTTTCACAGATCAGACCCAGACATCTCATTTTTAAAATTACTATCCCAGGTAATTCTATTATACAGCCAAGTTTAAGAAGAATTGGAAGAGAACATTAGCACACCTGACTAAATTTACAAACATTAATCTGTGTCATGGTGAATAAAAACACATGCATGATCTTCTGTTTCTGGATGAAATTTACTTTCAAACATGGGACATTTGTGATAAAATAAAGAACTTAAAGAGGCGATGATATTTACATAATAATCCATTTGTAAGTAAGCAAGTTAAAGATAAAACTTCAATGATTAATTCCAGGAATTTAATTCAAATACCCATTCCCTTGTTTTTCTTCAAGGACTTGCTTAAATCAGAGTTCAGTCCTTCAATAAAGTGGTCCTGTTCTATCAACCTAGAGTAGGTACCTTTATTTTTGACATAATTGCCTTTTCAAGAGAAAATTTGAAAACACAACTGGCCAGTCAGTCCCAAGTATCAGGTTCATATAACTTTTTCAAAAGCAATCTTTAGAATCACTTTTTTCCTCTTTAATGTGTTTCACAATGAAAATTATGGTTCATTGGAACCATATGGTTCACTAGAAAAATGTATGCATTTTTCAGCAGATCTTGTAAGTATGATCAATTTTTCAACAATTATAAGTGTTATTTTATTCTGCTCATAATGATGGGAAAGTTACAGACTTGACGGTAAGTCATTTTGGAAATGATGGAAGCTGATTGTATAACCCCAAATATTTTTCTGCTACTTATATATTATGTAACAGATATTTATTAAATTTATACTCTGTGCAAGTCACGATGCCAAGCATTATATTATATTAAAGGCTGCACCAGACATATTGCCATCTGTTCAGCTATAAAAAAAATGTATAGGAAAAGTGTTTTGTTTTTAATTTATTATCAAAAGTATTAAAAATGCTCCCTCACCTCCTCTTGACTCCTGCCCCCTCTGCAGGCCCCCTCACTATTGTCTGTGTCCATGGGTTATGCATACCTCTGTATATAAAACCCTAATATGCAAATAGACTGAATGGTGGAACAACCGAACAACCGGTCACTGTGATGTGCTCTGACCACCAGGAGGCATGCACAGAACATGACAGGTGTTAGCAGCAAGCAGCAGAGCACAGAACATGGCAGGTGTCGGCTGCAGCAGGATGGCAGAGCAGGTGATCGGGGGCACCAGATCAAGGTGGGGTGCCGGTCGCTGTCATTGGGGTGAGCCTCTGGTGGTTACTGAAAATTCTTTGCTCCTGCATGCTGCAGTCCTGCCAGGCACTCACAGCTGCTGCCAGTGCCGGCCCCGCTAGCACTCACTGCTGGTGCCCAGTACCGGTCCTGATCGCTTGGCACCATCAGCGGGTGCGAGCAGCTGATGGCACCGCTGGGCTTCTCCACCTCCCCCTGCTCCTGAGGGGTGATCGGGGCTGGCAGCCACAGCTTGCACCCACTGTTGGCACTGGCCCCAATTGCTCCACGCTGTCAGCAGGCACCATCAGTGTGTGAGAGCAGTGGCAGCATAAGCGGGGCTGCCGGCAGAACAGGGGACTAGGGGCTACAGCAGGAGGGGCTGGTGGGGGCACAAAGGATGGGCCGAAACCCACCCCTGTGCCAACCACAGCCTCATGGCCCACAGTTCCTTTCAAGGTGCACGAATTTGTGCACTAGGCACCTAGTATGCATATAAATTCTTTGCTTAATTTCTTCCCACCCACCCTCTTCCCTTTGAGAATCCTCAGTTTTTTGTATGCTTCTATGTCTCTTTATCTATTTTATTTGTCACTTTATTGTGTTCCTTACATTCCACATATGTAATATTTGCCTTTCTCTGACTGGCTTATTTCACTTAGCATAATACTCTCCAGGTCCCTCTATGCTGTGTCAAAGGTTAAGAGATCCTCCTTTTTTATAGCTGCATAGTATTCCATGGTATAGATGTTCCACAACTTTTTTATCCACTAATCTACTGATGTTGGCTGTTTCTAGATCTTAGCTAATGTAAATTGTGCTGCTAAGAACATAGGGGTGCATATTTTCTTTCTGATTGGTATTTCAGGCTTCCTAGGATATATTCTTAGAAGTGAGATAACTGGGTTTAAAGACGGTGCCATTTTTAATTTTTTGAGGAAACTCCTCACTTTTCCATAACAGTTGCACCAGTCTGCATTCCCCCAAGAAGTGTACTAAGGTTCCTTTTTCTCCACTTCCTTGCCAGCACTTGTTGTTTGATGATTTATTAATGGTAGCCATCCTGGCAGGTGTGAGGTGACCTCATTGTAGTTTAAATTTGAATCTCTATGATGACTAGTGACCTTAAACATTTCATGTGTCTCTTGGCCATCTGTATGTTTGCTTTAGAAAAGTGTCTATTTAGGTTCTTTGCCTATTTTTAAATTGGATTTTTTGTTTTTCTTTTGTTAAATTGTATGAGTTCTCTTTATATTTTGGAAATTAACCCCTTATCAGATGTATAAATTGGCCAATATGTTCTCCCATACAGTGGGCTCCCTTTTCATTTCGATGCTGGTTTCCTTTGCTGTACAAAAGCTTTTTATTTTGATATAATTCCATTTGTTTATTTTTCCTTTGTGTATCTTGACCTAAGCATTGTATCTGCTATGTGAAATATCTTATATTTTGCTGCCTGTTTTGTCTTTTAGGATTTTTAGGGTTTCACGACTTACATTTAATTTTTTTAGCCTCTTTGAATTTATTCTTATGTATGTATAAGTTGGTACTCTAGTTTCATTTTTTTGCATGTACATCCAATTTTCCCAACACCATTTATTGAAGAGACTGACTTGACTCCACTGTATATTCTTGCCTCCTTTGTCCAATATTAATTGAGCATAATGACCTGTGTCAATTTCTGTGGTCTCTGTTCTGTTCCATTGGTCTATATGCCTGTTCTTGTGCTAGTAATCAACCTGTTTGATTACTGTCGCTTCATAATATAACTTGATATCTGGGTATTGTGATCCTTCCAACTTTGTTTTTTTTGTGTTGTTTTTTTTTTCAAGATTGTTATGGCCATTTGAGGTCTTATGTGGTTCAAAAATAAATTTTTGGAGTATTTTTCTATGAAATATGCCATTAGTATTTTAATAGGGATTGTTTTGAATCTATAGACTGCATTGGGTAGCACGGAAATTTTAATTATGTTAATTATAGAAATCTATGAACACGACATAATCTTCCACTTGTTTATATCTTCTTCTATCTCTCTTTTCAACATTATGTAATTTTCAGAATATAGGTCTTTTACCTCCTTGGTTAAGTTTATTCCCAAGTATCTTAATTTTTTTGTTACAATGGTAAATGAAAATTTTTGTTTGTTTATTTGTTTCTCTTTCTGAGAGTTCATTATTGGTGTATAAAAATGTCATCGACTTCTGGGTGTTAATATTGGATCCTACTACATTGCTAAATTCATTTATTAAATCTAGTAAGTTTTTGGTGTAGTCTTTAGGGTTTTCTATGAACAATATCATGTCATCTGCAAGTAAAGACAATTTTGCATACTCCTTTCCAATTTGGATACATTTTATTTTTTTCTTCTCATCTGCTCTCTGTGGCTAGCACTTCCAATTTGGATACATTTTATTTTTTTCTTCTCATCTGCGCTCTGTGGCTAGCACTTCCAGTACTATGTTGAATAGAAGTAGTGAAAATGGACAACCCTGTCTTGTTCCTATTCTTAGGGAAAGTGGTTTTAGTTTTTGCCCATTAAACATGATGTTGGCTGAAGGTTTGTTATATATGGCCTTTATTATGTTGAAGTATGATCCCTCTATTCCCACTTTGATGACAGTTTTTATCAAAATTGAGTGTTGGAATTTGTCAGATGCTTTTTCTATATCTATTAATATGATCATGTAATTTTTGTCTTTCAATTTGTTTATGTGATGTATCATGTTTATTGATTTACTAGAGGCCCACTGCACAAATTCATGCACCAGTGTGGTCCCTCAGCTTGTCCTGATCCCTCTACCAATCCGGAACCACTTAGGAGATGTCAGATCTGCGGGGCCTGCAGGGATCGGGCCAAAACTGGCAGTCTGAGATCCCCCAAGGGATGTTGCAGTGTGCCAAGTAGCAGGTGGCTGGGGAGGAGTCCAAGCCAGGGCAGGTGCTGCCCCTGCTCACCCCAGATCTGCTGTATCTGCCACTGGCTGGGTAGCACTGCCGCGGAGGCGGTAGTGGCTCCAGCCACCACAGCTGTGCTCACCAGCCATGAACCCAGCTTCTGGCTGAGCGGTGATCCCTTTGTGGGAGGACACTGACCACCAGGGGGCAGCTCCTGCATTGAACATCTGCCCCCTGGTGGTCAGTGTGTGTCATAGCGACCAATCAAGTGGTCAAGCAGTTGTAACAGTGGCTTAGG
>NW_006374611.1:1789657-1790390 GCF_000327345.1 Myotis davidii | reverse complement strand
CCTGGCTGGGTAGCACTGCCGCGGAGGCGGTAGTGGCTCCAGCCACCACAGCTGTGCTCACCAGCCATGAACCCAGCTTCTGGCTGAGCGGTGATCCCTTTGTGGGAGGACACTGACCACCAGGGGGCAGCTCCTGCATTGAACATCTGCCCCCTGGTGGTCAGTGTGTGTCATAGTGACCAATCAAGTGGTCAAGCAGTTGTAACAGTGGCTTAGGCAAATAGATAGATAGATAGATAGATAGATAGATAGATAGATAGATAGATAGATGATTATTGTACAAGCCTTGCATCCCTGGAATAAATACCACTTGGTCATGGTGTATGATCTTTTTAATATATTGCTGGATCCTATTTGCTAATATTTTGTTGAGGATTTTAGCATCTGTGTTCATCAGGGATATTGGCCTATAGTTCTCTTTCTTTGTAGTATCTTTGTCTAGTTTTGGAATAAGGATAAAACTGGCCTTATGAAAACAGCTTGGAAGTGTTCCTTTCTCTTGAATTTTTTGGGATAGTTTGAGGAAGATAGATGTTAGTTCTTCTTTGAATATTTGGTAAATCTCTCCTGTGAAGCCATCCTGGCTAGTATTTTTGTTTGCTGGGAATTTTTTATTACTGCTTCAATTTCATCAGTTGTTATTGGCCTATTTAGGTTTTCTGCTTCTTACTGAGTCAATTTGGGAAGATTGAATTTTTCTAGGAATTTGTCCAGTTCATCCATAATGTCCAGC
>NW_006374611.1:1785384-1789500 GCF_000327345.1 Myotis davidii | reverse complement strand
GTGTCCCGGTAGCGGCTGCAAGCGCCTCTGAGGGAAAGCAGCCCCCAAGATCGCCCGCTGCCAGACCGTCCAGTTTCTCCCCGCTTGAGTCCTGGGTCCCCAGAGACTTCCCGGAACCGGAGTTCAGAGCCGTCGGGAGCTTGTGACTCCCTCCGGATTCAAAAAGACAGCCGCGTCCTCGGGTGCCAGCCCCTTTCCGCGTGCACGAGCCCCATACCTCTGCGCTTCTCTTGCTCTCAGTGTGCCTTTCCTTCCTTCTAGCTGTAGAATTTACAGTCAGCCAGGTTCTGATGATGTCCGTATTGTTTTTCTGAGGTATTAATCAATTGTTGTGAGCGGCATTAATTTCCCGGTGTTTATCTCTGCTGCCATCTTAGTTTCTCTCCAGAGTATTTTCTTACAATCCTTTGTATTTCTGTGGTGTCAGTTGTTAATTCACCTCTTTTGAGTCTATGTATTTGGGTCCTCTGTCTTTGTTTCTTGATGCGTCTGGCTAAAAGTTCATCAATCTTGTTTATCTTTTTGAAGAACCAGCTCATGATTTCACTCAACTTTTGTATTGCTTTTTAGTCTCTATGTCATTTATTTACACTTGGATCTTTATTACGTCCTTCCTTCTACTAACTCTGGTAATTTCTTATTGTTCTCTTTCTAATTTTTAAGTTGTAGGATTAGGTAGTTTATTAGAAATTTTTCTTATTTCTTGAGGTAGGCTTGGAGTGCTATGAACTTCCATCTCAGGACTGTTTTTGCTATGTCCCATACCTTTTTAATTTTTGTCTATGCATTTTCATTTGTTTTCAGGAATTTTTTTTTATTTCTTTCCTTAATCTCATTGGTATTCCTACCATTCATTGTTTAATAACATGCTATTTACCCTCCATATGTTTGAATAGTTTTTGGTGTTTTATTATAGTTGATTTCTAGTTTCAAGCCATTGTGATCCAAGAAGATGTTTGGTATGATTTCGATCTTCTTAAATTTGCAGGTTTATTTTTTGTTTTAACATGTGGTCTACCTTTGAGAATGTCCCATGTGCACTTAAAAAGATATATGTTCTATAGATCTGGGATCAAATGTTCTTTAAATGTCAATTAAATCCATTTGATCTAGTCTGTGATTTAGGGTTGCTGTTTTCTTGTTGATTTTTCATCTGGAAGATCTATAAAGTGATGTCAGTAGGTTGTTTAAGCTCCCTACTATGATTATATTGCTATCGGTCTCTCGTTAAGGTACTCCAGAACTGTATTTTTTTTTAGTATATTTGGGTGTTCCTGTATTGGGTACATATATGTTTACCAGGGTTATAGCCTCTTGTTGTATCAATCCCTTTAAGTATTATGAAGTGACTTTTATTGTCTCTTATTATCACCTTCATTTTGAGGTCTATTTTGCCAAATATGAGTATTATTAACCCAGATATTTTTTTCATTTTCATTTGCATGGAAATTCCCCCCCCTCCCCCCCCCAACCATTCACTCTCATCCTGTGTGTGTTTTTTGTTCTGATGTGGGTCTCTTGTAGTCAGCATATATATGGGTCACGTTTTCTTATCCGTTTATCTACTCTAAACCTTTTAGCCTAGCATATATATGGGTCACGTTTTCTTATCCATTTATCTACTCTAAACCTTTCAGCCTCTCTTTGCCATCCCACCTTCCCTCCACCAAAGTCTCAGATGAGTAGCTGCAAATGAAAATCCCGTGCTCTGGGTTTAAGAAACAAAACAAAACTAAGTCCTTACCTCTGACCAGCTCCCATCTCCCAGGTGGCCATAAGCCCTGCAGCCTTTCATAGTTCAATGTTACTTGGCCTACTGTTCTCGCCTCTGTTGCTCCTGGCTGTGGAGCCCAGCCTGGGCTCCAGGCTTTGATCTTCTCAGGGAAATAACCCTCCCTTAATGGAAAGTTCCCTCCTCACTCTCAGCCTGCTAATCCTGGAATATGGGTCAGCGCCTCTCGAGACCTCACCCTTCCTACCAGTCTCCAGGTGTTTTCTGCCCTTCTTTGATATAAGTAAGTTTCCTCAGCTTGACCTCAGTTGGTAATTCCGGATGAATATTCCCCAATTTAGTTTCATTTCCACTCTGGCCCTGGGAGGAGATGCAAGAAAGATCTGCCTACTCAGATGGCATCTTCTCTGATACTCCCAGGAAAATGTTTTTTAACTATGAAATTTTATAGAATTTAATGAAATTATTTTTTAACTGGGCTCTGAGCAGAGTCATTCATCAGTGATATTACAGATTGTTTTCGCTGCCCATTTATTTGGAACAAGATGGATTCAGATACATATTTGAAAGTAATTATAGTTTGAATATTCTATTGATCAAAAGATTGATGTTTATGAAATCATGCCCAAATAACTAATAGCATTCACCTTGGCTCAAAAAATTGTGAGTGAAGAGTACACTTTTATAAGGAGTTAATTTAAGAGTTATACTTAAAATGATTTGAAAGGTAAGACTGGTAATTGAGTGGGAATAGGACAATACAGAGTGCTATGGACTGTGTCTCACTAAAACCATACACTGCTATGTGAGAATAGATATCCCATGTCTTCTAATTTTTTTTAATAAGTAATAATATGGATGTCTTATTGAAAAACATTTTTTAACCTTGAGAGAGACTGATTGAGTAAGTGAATTATATAGATTCTTTTTTTCTTTACTTTAAAAAAATTTTTTTCATCAGCATTTATCATTGAAGGACCACATTTATAGTGAGTCCCAGTTTGTAATTGTGGGCTTAAAACAAATAAAAAACCTACCAGGTTACTACAGGCTTCTGAGATAACTGTAGTTTTATAACTTATTTGTCCTTGAAGCATCTAGGCACTAAATACTAAATGTAATTAATTCATTGATTGATTGACTCAAAAAATAAGAGGGTTTTTTTTCTGATATAGAAAAAAATTACTTTGGAAGCTTTGTTTACCATAACATCAACAGGCTGGCAGTGATTTAATTACTTTCCTTAAAGAAAGAGACAACACTGACCTTCTGCTATCCTTCCACTTGTGCCTCCCTCCACTTTAAGAATATAGAAAGGCATTTTCATAGGAAGGACTATGTCACCTTTCATTGTAGCCTCAAATCCTATATTAAGCATTGAATATATTGGTCCAGACTGTCAGTATTTGGAAAAAGCACCATGAAAACTAATAATAGAATAAAACTTTTAACATAATAAAAAAGTTACTGCAAGCAAAGAACAAATTTTAAACTTCATGTTGAAACTTTAGAGTAATAGGCATAAAATTAGGAAAACAGAAATAATTGCCACTAATATATTTAATATTGCTCTCAAAATATTGGCCTATACAACACTATAATAAAAAGAAATCAGAGTAGTCAATATTAGAAAAATGCTGTAAATGTAAAAATGTTGTAAATGTAAAAATGTACTTAAGATACGATTATGTACCTGGAAGACACATGAAACAGTACATGTTAATTATAATTCAGTATACGAGCATTCCAACTTCATGAATGGAAAGTCATAAATTCAATACTAAATCAGACTCCTCAAGAAAAAAAGAGAGGACCCAAATAAATAAAATCAGAAATGAAAGAGGAGCAACAACAGACAAAAAGGATTGTAGGAAAATATTACGGTAATTATGGTTATATGCCAACAAATTAGACAATCTGGACAAAATGGATAAATATTAGAAACATACAATCTTCCCAAACTGAATCAGGAAAAATCAGAGAACCTGAATAGACAGATTACAACTATTGAAATGGAAGCAGTAAAAAACAAACAAACAAACAAAAACTTCAAAAAAAAAAACTTCCAGAAGATTTCACAAGTGAATTTTATCAAATAACACCCATCCTTCTCAAAATATTTCAAAAATTTCAAAGGAGGAAAGATTTCAAAGTTCATTTTCTGAGGCCAGCATTATGCTAATTCTCAAACCAGATGAAGACATGACAAAAAAAGAACATTATAGGCCAATATCCCTGATGAACAGAGATGCTAAAATCTTCAACAAAGTATTAGCAAACTGAATCCAGCAATACATTAAAAGGATCATACACCATGATCAAGAGAATGTAAGGCTGGTACAATATTCACAAAACAATAAAAGTGACACACTACATAAACAACA
>NW_006374611.1:1775126-1785265 GCF_000327345.1 Myotis davidii | reverse complement strand
TCAAAATAGTAATGGAAGTCCTAGTTCTGCAATCAGACAAGAAGAAGACATAAAAGTCACTCAAATTGGAAAGAAGTAAAACTGTCATTATTTGCAGATGACATAATACTGTATATAGAAAACCTTAATGATTCTACCAAAAACTACTAGAACTGATAAATGAATTCAGTAAAGTAGAAAAATATAAAATAAATGCCCAGAAATCAGTTGTATTTTTATTTAACAATAATGAACTATCAGAAAGGGAAACTAAACCCATCCCATTCACAATTGCTGCAAAAAGAATAAAATACCTGGGAGTAAATTTAACCAAAGATGTAAAGCACATGTATTCAGAAAACTATAAGATACAGAGGAAATAAATTGAAGAAGATGCAAACTTGTGGAAGCATATACGAATATGAATAATTAACATCATTAAAATGTCCAACCTCTAAAAGGGACATTGAAAGAAGTTAGAAAGGAAAAAGGATCCAAGAGGGTGGGAATCGGGCAGCTCTTCTGTGGAAGAAGACATCTTTCTCCCGTGTTCTAATGTGAAAGAGTTGCAGGATGACAATGATGGGGTTTTCCAACTGCAAGAGGAGGAAAAATCACCATAAAATCCTGTTGAGCCAATCACAACTGGGTAGAGTCCAAGGTCGCGACCCCTGAAAATACATCCTGATATCAGATATTTACATTACGATTCATAACAGTAACAACATTACAGTTATGAAGTAGCAATGAAAATAATTTTATGGTTGGTCACAACATAAGGAACTGTATTTAAAGGGCCAGAAGGTTGAGAACCACTGTTCTAGAAGAAAACACAGGCCCAAGGGAGTAGGCAGCAGGGAAAGGGTGAAGGTGGGCAAAGGTGGGGGAATGGGGAACATCTGTAATAGTGTCAACAATAAATAAAACAACACAGTAAATTCTCAGACATCTTTCCTAGGAATATTTTTATTGATATCTCTCCCAGGACAAGGTACATATAAAGAAATGGGGCTACATAAAACTAAAAAGTTTCTGTACAGCAAAAGAAACCATCAACAAAATGGAAAGGGAACCCATTGTATGGAAGAACATATTTGCCAATGATACATCTGATAAAGGATTAATTTCCAAAACATAAATAATTTATTCAGCTCAACACCAGAAAGACAAACAATTCAATTAAGAAAAGGGCAAAGGACCTGAATATACACTTCTTCAAAGAGGACTTACAGATTGCCAATAGGCATATGAAAGCATGCTCTATGTCAATTCATCAGAGAAATGCAAATGAGATATCAACTCATATCTTCCGAATAGCCACCATCAATATATCAACAAACAGTAATTGCTGGCGAGGATGTGGAATCCTAGTGCACTGTTGGTGGAAATGCATGCTGGGGCAGCCACTGTATAAAATAGTATGGAAATTAATAAAAAAAATTAAAAACGGAACTGCTTTTTGACCCAGTGATTCCACTTCTAGGAATATATCCTAAGAATCCCGAAACACTAATTCAAAAGAATATATGCACCCCTGTATTCATAGAAGTGTTATTTACAGTAGCTAAGATCTGGAAACAACCGAAGTGCCCATCAATGGATGAATAGATATAAAAGCTATGGTACATTTATGCAACAGAATACTACACAGCCGTTAAAAAAAAAGACACTGGTAGAGTACACACTATAAACAGTCCCTGCCCCCTTGGAGATAAAAGTCTAAAACAGACAAAAGAAAAGGAAAATACAAAGTTACAGTGCAATGGGATTAATTACTGTAATAGGATGACCCAGTGCTAGAGGAGAGCACATAGGAAGAACTACATTAGGGAAAACCACATTGGATTTGATGCAGAAACAAACCATGGAACAGAAAGCCCAGAATCCATAATTATGAACAATTTAACTCAAGATAAATTGGCATTTTACACTCCCACCAACAATGTGGAAAATGTATGTTTCCTCAAAAAATTAAAAATAGCACTACCATACCATCAGGCAATCCTGCCACTTCACATGATATATATATATCAGTAGAAAATGAAATCAGCATTTCTAAGATATTTGCACCTGCATGTTCACTGCAGCATTATTCACATTAGCCAAGGTATGAAAACAACCTCAGTATCCAACAGATGGATGGATAAGAAAATATGACCTATTTTTCAGAAGTTTTTCTCAGTACATGTCCATGAAAAATAACTCATGAAACAGATGAGTGTGTTAAACCGTGAGAGCAGAATCATCAATTAAGGAGTATGATTTAAGAGATGGAATTGGAAAAGGAGCACTAGTGATGCTATTTATAACCATAAATAATATGTAATTTATGTTTGATGTCCATCTTCAAGGAACATTGACACAGAGTTTGACTTTAATATTCAAACGAGTTTCTTTAGTGAGACTGTAGCCTTTTCAGCATGCCTTACCACATATTTCAAAAAGAATATGAGATCAACCAAAGGACTTGTATGCATGCATATAAGCATAACCAATGGACACAGACACTAGAGGGGTGAGGGCACGAGCGGGGGGGTGGGGCAATGGGGGAGATAAGGACACATATGTAATACCTTAATCAATAAAGAAAAAAAATGATAAAAAAAGAATATAAACCAGTTAAATGTTTTTTTTTCACAGAAAAAAACTATTATTAACTGTATAACTAATCATCTTATATCTAATTTTTAAAGATTATTTTTTTCTTTTGGATACCTGCCTGTACCTCTTGTGTTTCCAGGTGCTACCTGTGTACCCTGCTTTCCAGGCACATTCATTTGGCTCAGACAAATGGTGGGGACAGGTGAGCTTCAGGGACTGTTTTTCCTCATTGGCTACCTTAATCCACCGCAAAACCAGTCAGTGAATGTGATAGATTACTCAAAGTGGATGTCCAAGATGAGAAATAGACAATTGACTACTTCCTGGAATAGCTGCTAATATTATTTGTATTTCACACACACACAAACAGAATACTAAACATGTTAATAAGTAGTATGTAATAAACTTTAGGAAGCAAAGGAAAAAAGATACCTTGTTGTTCTTTATTTTCTAAAACCATGTATCATACATTCAATTTACATCCTAGTAGAATACTCCTTACTGCACTTGATGTAATCAGATCCCTGTACCTGAAAGTCATAAGTACTATTAGTGCCTTGTTAGTAACTGAGATGTTACTCAATATAAACATATAATTTATGTATATTCTTGAATAATTCAAGAATAACAAATGAGCACTAACACAGGAAAGATGTCCTTTCTCATTCTTCTTATTCAGCATGCTGAATTTTGCCAGATATTGTTTGAGGCACCAACTTGGTTTACCTAGATTTCTCTAAAGATTCAATAAATTATTCTACACATAATTTCTAAAACTATTAATCATAAATAAAAGGCCAAATTTATTATTTTAATCTCTTCAGCCACTGCTCTTGCATGATACGTTGATCATACTCACTCTAGAGCCAAGACGACCTGTTTTAACGGCATTTTGTTCATTCTGGCTTTTCTTTTGGTATCTTTAAAAACATTGTTTCAGCAGAAATTGTTTTACATTCTTGGCTATGCCTTGTATAAGATATATACAAGTTTATCTAAACTTAGTTTAAAGATTGTACTGTTAAGTATGTCCAATATTCTTTCATGTATAATAAACTAAATGGTTTAACAAGTAGCTATATTTTAATATATATACATTTAGAAAAAAAACTTGTGAAAACTCATTAACAAACTATTAAAACTGCATCCCTGTGATACTACAATTCCTCCAGTTCACCACATGTTATTTAGAAATTGTTATAGCTTCTTTGTACTAAAAAAATAATCATTTTTAAGAGTAATTGGATATAATTTTATAAATATTTTGCTAGTTGATCTCAGTGATTTATATCCAATTCAATAAAAATATATTTCACAGTATAAAATGATATATTTTTTAAAATATATCTTTAATTACTCTTAAATGTAACTTTTTAAAATACCAGTTTATATATCCATACAGAAATTGTGTAATAAGTAAATGTGTAATATTGTGTTATGTCATTAAATACTATAGTCACCAAAATTGCTATGGGAGCCTGGCCGGTGTGGTTCAGTGGTTGAGCATCAACCTATGAACCAGGAGGTCACAGTTCTATTCCAGATCAGGACACATGCCCAACTTGCAGGCTTGATCCCCAGTAGGGGGTGGTAGGAAGATAATTTTATAAATATTTTGCTAGTTGATCTCAGTGATTTATATCCAATTCAATAAAAATATATTTCACAGTATAAAATGATATATTTTTTAAAATATATCTTTAATTACTCTTAAATGTAACTTTTTAAAATACCAGTTTATATATCCATACAGAAATTGTGTAATAAGTAAATGTGTAATATTGTGTTATGTCATTAAATACTATAGTCACCAAAATTGCTATGGGAGCCTGGCCGGTGTGGTTCAGTGGTTGAGCATCAACCTATGAACCAGGAGGTCACAGTTCTATTCCAGATCAGGACACATGCCCAACTTGCAGGCTTGATCCCCAGTAGGGGGTGGTAGGAAGCAGCCAATCAATTATACTCTCTCATCATTGATGTTTCTGTCCCTCTCTCCCTCTCCCTACTCCTCTCTGAAATCAATAAAAACATTAAAAAATTGCTGTGGGAAATATAAGAATTGGAAACTATCCCATAATTTTAATTTATAAAGTATTATATATCCCATACTTCTTTGCAAATTACTCTGTTGGCCCCAAAGCATTTTTGTATGAAATAAATTACCATATAATGAATATTTGGGAACCTCATGAATTTCAAATAGTAATATATTTCATTCATATGAGTTTTTAATTTGCTTTGATTTCATGTCCTTCTCTAGGTTTATGAGTATTATAAAATTTTCTCCACTATGCACCTTTTAAAAGATATGCAATTTTTTATAAAAACATGAAACTTTCAATTTTTAGGGTAAAAATATTAAGAACTTGTTCAAATGTTGCTGAGAAACACAAGCTTTATGCAGAAGACAGGAAAAATGGATTGCCCTGGGTGCAGGTCTGCAGATATACATAATCTATATATATAAACGCCTAAGTGACTGAACGACTGAATGACTGGTCGACCAGTTGCTATGATGCACACTGAACACCATGGGGAAGATGCTCAACACAGGAGTTGTCTCCTGGTGGTCAGTGCACTCCCACAGCCAACCTCCCATGGCTGGCCAATCTCCACAGTCCCTCCCCACAGCTGGCTGGCCCTCCCATAGCCCCAGTTGGGGGAGCTAGACAGCCAACCTCCTGCAGTCCCTCCCCCTGGCTGGCCGGTCCTCCCTCCATCCCCACCCCCCATGCACATATTTGTGCACCGGGCCTCTAGTTATGTATAAGATTAAAAGGTATTTCAGATCCAGGTTCTGTAGCCTTTAAAGGCTAAGTGAGAAATTCATATTTTATTTAACCTATAAGGCTTGAATTAAAAGCAGTGTGTTTGTGTGCATGTGTAGGAATATGTGTGTGTGTGTATTAACATGACAGTGTTTGATCAAAAACATTGTGAGAGCAACAGCATTGAGACTTGCTTAGATCAGTGTAGGAGAAGAGTAACGTGGCTAAAGACACAAAGGCATTATGGATGAAATGTAAATGTGTGATGAGGTGTTTCTGAGCTGAAATAGATATCAGAGGTAGTAAGAAGCAATGACAGAAAGAATTAACAAAATGGAGACTTTAAAGAATTTTAAGGGGAAAATGTATATGGGCAATTAAAAAACAGAATTGACATGTTTGACATGTACATAGTAAAATTTTAAAAATTAAATGAATGAAAAAATTAACAGATGTCACAGGGAAGGAGATATTTAAAAAATAAAATTTTATTTTGAACCAAAAGCTCTTCTCATTCTTTACTTTTTTACTTTCAAAGTGATTCTTTAACTTTTTATTTTGAATAATGTTTTATTTGCAGAAGTGTACAAAGATAATACAGGGCCCTCTATATCCTTCTCCCAGCTTCATTTATATTAACATCTTATGTAACCATGGTATATTTATCAAATTTAAGAAGTGAATATTGTTACAATACAAATAGCTAAACATATCTTTATTTAGATTTCAAATGTTTTCCCACTAACAACCTGTATCCACTCCAAGGTCCAACCTAGGATACCACATTGCATTTAGTCATTGGGTCTTTTAGGCAACTCCAATATATTACTATTTCTATCACCATTTTCCCCTTGTCTTTTACAAACTTGTCATTTTGAATAATATTGGTCAAGTAATTTGTAGAATATCTCCCAGTTTGTGTTTGTCTATTGTTTTCTATGATCAGCCTGGAATTATGGATTTTGGTGAAGAATAGTACAGAGATGAAGGGACCTTCTTAGGAGCATCATAACAGGGATATATGATGCAACCATAACTAATTGCATATGATGTTGAACTTGAAGGCTTGATTAAGGTGGTATCTGCCAGGTTTCTCCACTGTAAAGTCACCATTTCTCTCTTCTCTTAAGTCTTGGTTAGAGCTGAGTCCAACCCAAAGTCAGGGAAGAGAATTAAATCCCTCCTTCTTGTTGTGGTATTATCTAAGTCTGTTACTTGGAATTCTTGTAAAAGTGATTTATCCCTTCTCCCTCATTTATTGATTTGTCTAATCATTTATTTATGTCAGCATGGACTCATGAGTATTTATTTTGTAGTTGGGGTTATAATTCAGCATTACTATTATTTATTTTGTTACAGTTTTTACCATTAGGAACTCTTATTTATGATACTTTAAAAACTGTACTTTAAAATAAAATTAGAAAGAAATGCGTGGTTTTAAGAAAGGTAAACATCCTTGTAACACCACTGAGAATTAAAAATAGGATTTTGCTGACTACCCCAGAACTCCCTCTGCAATCCCCGTCCCCATCATGGCCCCTTCCTTCTCTGAAATAACCACTATCCTAACTGTTATGGTAATCCCTTCCTTGCATTTCTTAATAGTTCTATCATTAAATTATGCATATATAGACACTATAGTTTCATCTTTTCTATGTTTTTGAACTTTATATGTCTTTTAAATTTCTCTTTATAGGCCCCCATTGATGTTTCTTTTCATTTAGTTTGACATGTTAAGGAACCCAGAACATTTACACTATAAACTTTCTCAAAACTGGACTTTGTTGATGACACACTTATGGTGAAGCAGTGAATGTTCATCAGTTCTCTGTATGTCTGGGAAGTTGGAAGCTGGAGTCAGAGTTTTCATTTGACTCATATTCATTCCCTTTGGCAAAACTCTAAGCTGTTAGGCTTTTCCAACATTGGACGCATAATGTCTGATTCTTTTAATTCTTTATGTAATGTTAGTAGTGTTTAATGTTCATTGCCCAGATCCATTAATTTACAACTTTGATATTCTAATTTTGTCATGTTTTTACCTATTGTATAAGGAAAGGTAAAATAACTTTATAAGGAAAGGTGGATGGTTCATTTATTTAGGATTTGTAATATCAATATAAACTGAAGATTATAAACATATTTGATGGGTATCCATCCATTTATATTTTATATACTAATTGAAGAGCAAATTGTCCCATTCTTGGTTAGTAGGAGCCTCCTCAGGTTGGCTCCAGTCTTGCTAACATGACCGTAGTGATTTCCATTACCTCCTGCAGGTCTTACTTGTTAAATCCTGTACAATTCTTACCTTCTATTATACCAGTGCTGCACCAGATCATTATTAGCATTGTTCCAAGAAACAATTGTTTCTCCTATAGGGAATGATATTTTCAGAATGCAATCTGGATGCTTGGAATATTGGGTTGATCATGTTTCTAGACCTTTAAGTTATACATTTAAAATGTATGCATGAATAATTTAACTGTATAGAAATATAAATACCTGTGAATTCATACTAATATTACCAATTCAAATTCAAGGATACAAGATTTTACCTAACTTCATCATAGTTGTACCTCCTTTGTTCTACACTAAGTTTCAAGGACACAGGTTATGATAGAATTAGAGTAGCTCATAACTAATCAGTTTCTTTATATTATTGTATACATAAAATAATTTTATTTATGATTTTGTTACTGCTATCTAAATGCTATGCTTTTTATTTAATTTTAACTTCTCACGTCAGAAGTTTCAAAATCTATATTATAACTGATGCCACTACCTTTCTAGAATTTTCCTTTCATTTTTGAAATCAATACAAATTTATAGTGAGACAATATTGGTGAGTGATCAAGAGCTCAGAAACAGGAGTTATCTTAGTGCTGAAGAGATGCTCTTCACTTATAACCTACATGACCTTGTGGAAGTTACTTAGCCTCCGTTATATCTCATTTTCCCCAGGTAGAAAGTGGAAATTATGTTGGTATCTACATGAGATGTGGTTATGGAGATTTATTGAGTTGATAAAGATAAAGCTAACAGAACACTAAGTGCAAGTGAGTGATGATAATGACATGCGCTACACTAGGTCCTGGAGAGACTACAGAGTAAAAGACAGAGAAAATGACAGATATAGCTCCTATTTTCACATTCTTGTCTATAGAGTGAAAAACCATGCATTAGGAAATTACAATTCAGTTGTATGCTAAGTCCGATATATTACAGAGAAAATTCATAATATTAAAGATAAAATGCACCAGATAATTATAAGATTGTTTTATTGAGACTTTTGCAGTAGGGAGTGGAGGAAAAGAAAGGGAAACTCAGATGAAAAGAAAGGGGCCAGGGTTTTATAGGGAGTACATAAGGGAGTCATTGAGGAAGGATGGAGGTAACTCTTATCAGGGAATTTCCAGAGCATGATAGTCCTTTTCAGATAGCCATTTCTCAGGAGTAAAGGGCACGGGATTTCTCATCCATCTCTGATTCCCATGATAACAGAATTAGGATAAATTTCAACATTGTCCATAATGTAACAATACCAAATCCCGTGATTGATTTAATGTAGATTTAATCAGAGGACATGACATTTTATGTGGAATTTTAAGGTTTTTAAGTAATTATTACCTAAATGAAGGAGGGAGAGGAAGGAAACATTTAAAATTCCGGAGGCTGCAGATCATGGAGAGTTGGACAAATTAAAGTTTAGTGTAGCTGGAATTAGCATGAGCGTGATGGAGGTTGGCAGGATGAGGTAGATGATTTTAGAGAGGTAAATAGGAATGAGAATGTTCAGGGCTTTTGGACATTTTGATGAAGAAATAATTTATTCATAGGGCAATAAGTTACTTCTCAAACATTTAGAAAAAATAAGTGATTAGATACTATGTGGTTTTGAAAGATCATTTTTCCCACTATTCCCTGTGAAAGCTAGCAAACTTTTCTCAGGAACAGTTAAATTTTTCCAGGGAAAACCCAGTATTTAATTAGACTTTCAGACATTTCCAGATTGTCTGGAGACTCCATTTTGAAGTGGTTTTTGTCTGATGAAATTGTGCTGCCATGAGACTAAAGATGCCCCTGTGCACGTTTCAGCTAATCATTTTCCAAGCTCTTTCAGAACAATGCTGATAACTTCCTATCAAAGTACCTCAATATTAGTGACTTCACTGTGACTGAGGATCTAAAGTCATGTCAAGAACATGTGCAGGCCCTCTCCTGCTCCACTGAGGTTGAGGATTTGACTAAGTATATCGGGGTTTCAGAGGAAAAGCTAATTGGAGTGAACCCTGTTACAACTACTTGTATAGTATATGATGGTGGAGTTTTTCTTGGACCCACATATGGACACATGTTGGTTACTGCCAACCAGCACAGTCAAATGATTGTGCGAGTAAATGAACAGGAACCAGCTCATTGCCCAGGTTCCTGTTCTCAAATCCTGCCAAGGGTTAACTCCCCAGGTCCATTCTGTGAAGCATTGTTTCAATGGTAACATTGAACTTCTGGTTTATATTACCAGAATATTACCAGACTAGTTTCCTGGTGACTTGCCAGTCTTGAAAATTACAGTGAACAAATTGAGTTGCCAATTTACTTTCACAAACCAAAGGAATGTGATCTATTACACAGATTCCATTGGAGTGCATAGAATGTAATGTTGCCGAGGCCCTCTTGTCTTGCCATCAGTGCCAGTGGAAAAGGCTTCTTCCTAAAGCTGGAAGTCAGACTGGATGCTGTGGAGTCTCCCAGAGACAACAGTTTTGCTGATAATGCAGGAATTTA
>NW_006374611.1:1773529-1774794 GCF_000327345.1 Myotis davidii | reverse complement strand
CAAATGTGTGTTACAAGAAATTCTGACTAAATCTAGGAATAAAAATTTAAAGTAGTTAAAAATAACTGGTTAAGACAAGACTGGATTTGGAGGAAAACTAAGAGTAAACATGAACTCAGTGATGGTAAATTTCACCTGGACTGTTGTCTCTTGCTGTCATCTGCATAAGAAGTGTCCGTCCACACCTTTGGGGACCCCTGGACCTGCTGGGATTGGACCCCAGCAGAACTGAATGCCTAAAATTAGAGGCTTAGCCTGTATAAAATGTTGTACATCTGTGTGAGAAATGATAATGACAAATGTAAGAGAGAAACAGGTTTCATGATTAATATTGATAAGTTTAGTTTTGAATTTGTTGGATTTGAGATGCCTCATATATTCACATGGAGAAATTTATTTAAAAATTAAGTACACAAAATTGACCTTAAGAAAACAAATCTTTTTTTTTTTCAGGGAAGGGCACTTTATTTTTTATTATTATTTATTATTATTATTATTATTATTGACAATATACAAAATAAATCTATCATTTGGTCCAATGCATGGGAGAGGGCTCCAGGGTGGTTAAAAGGATACCTAGTGGATAATTAACCCATTTACATGCAATAAATATTAATATTTTGAAAAAAATGATTTTAAATATAATAATGTTACATGCAATAAACATTAACATTTCAAAAAAATATTTTAAATATAATAACTTAACAAAACTGTACTAACATAGTATAATATCACAAAAATTATAGGAAATATTAAAAATATGCAAATAATAGGATTACTTTTATTAAATACTAAAATACTTTTTTTCTCTGGCTCTATTTTAGTTCATCAGTTTATGTTCATTTTATTTCACTAATGAGTGCGATCCTGTGATATTTATCTCTCTCCAACTGGCTTATTTCGCTTAGCATGTTGATATCCAGGTCCATCCATGCTGTTGCAAGTGGTAAGAGTTCCTTCTTTTTTACAGCAGCATAGTATTCCATTATATAGCTTACCACAGTTTTTTAATACACTCATCTGCTGTGGGCACTTAGGCTGTTTCCAAATCTTAGCTATTGTAGATTGTGCTGCTATGAACATAGAGGTGCATATATCCTTTCTGATTGGTGTTTCTGGTTTGTTGAGATATACTCCTAGAAGTGGGATCACTGGGTCAAATGAGAGCTACATTTTCACTTTTTTTAGGAAGATCCATACTGTTTTCCACAGCGGCTGCACCAGTCTGCATTCCCACCATAAGTGCAAGAGGGTTCCTTTTTCTA
>NW_006374611.1:1770316-1773476 GCF_000327345.1 Myotis davidii | reverse complement strand
TGTCCTCTTTCAAAAGTGTCTACTTTGGTCCTTTGCCTATTTTTTGATTGGATTGTTTATCTTCCTTTTGTTAAGTTGTATGAATTCCATGTGGAGATTAAACCCTTATCTGAGATAGCTTAGGCAAATATGTTCCCCCATAAACTGGGCTTTCTTGTTTTGTTGATGGTTTCTTTTGCTGTGCAGAAGCTTTTTATTTTGATGTAGTCCCAATTGTTTATTTTATCTTTAGTCTCCATTGCCTTAGGGGCTGTATTGCTAAAGATATTACTATGACATGTCTGATATTTTGCTGCCTATGGATTCTTCAAAGATTTTTATGGTTTCCTGTCTTATGGTTAAGTCCTTTATCCATTTGAGTTTATGTTTTGTGTATGGTGTAAGATGGTGGTCTAGTTTCATTTTTTTGCATGTAATCTGACCCATTTCCCCAACACTATTTATTGAAGAGACTGTCTTGACTCCACTGTATGCTCTTACCTCCTTTGTCAAATATTAATTGAGCATAATGGCTTGGGTCAATTTCTGGGTTCTCTGATCTGTTCCATTGGTCTATATATCTATTTTTGTGCCAGTACCAGGCAGTTCTGAGAACAGTGGCTTTGCAGTATAGCTTGCTATCTGGTATTATGATCCCTCCAACTTTGTTCTTCTTTCTCAGGATTGCTGCAGCTATTCGGGGACTTTTTTTTATTTCACATGAATTTTGGAGAGTTTATTCTAGGTCTGTGAAATATTCCATTGGTATCTTAATGGGGATTGCATTGAATCTATAGATTGCTTTGGGTAGTATGGACATTTTAATGATATTGATTCTACCAATCCATGAACATAGTATGTTCTTCCATTTATTTATGTCTTGCTCTATCTCTTTTTCCAATGACCTGTAGTTTTCTGAGTACAGGTCTTTTAGCTCTTTAGGTAAGTTTATTCTTAGGTATCATAATTTTTTTTGATGCGATGGTAAGTGGGATTTTTTTTTAGTTTCTCTTTCTGTGAGTTCATTATTGGTGTATAAAAATGCCATAGATTTCTGGGTGTTAATTTTGTAACCTGCTACATTGCCAAATTCATTTATTAAGTCTAGTAGTTTTTTGATGGAGTCTTTGGGGTTTTCTATGTACAATATCATGTCATCTGCAAAAAAAGAACAGTTTTACTTCTTCTTTTCCAATTAGGATGCCTTTTATTTCTTTTTTTTTTCTGATCGCTATGGCTAGCACTACCAGTACTATGTTGAACAAGAGTGGTGAAAGTGGGCATCTCTGACTTGTTCCTGTTCTTAGGGGAAATGGATTTAGCTTTTGTCCCTTGAGAATGATTTTGGCTATGGGTTTATCATATATGGCCTTTATCATGTTGAGATATGCTCCCACTAGTCCCACTTTGCTGAGAGTTTTTATAAAAAATGAGTGTTGGATTTTGTCAAGTGCTTTTGCTGCATCTATTGTTATGATCATGTGATTTTTGTATTTCAGTTTATTTATGTGATGTATCACATTTATTGATTTGTGAATGTTGTACCAACTTTGAATCCTTGGAATAAATCCCACTTGATCATGGTGTGTGATCTTTTAAAAATATTGCTGGATGCAATTTGCTAGAATTTTGTTGAGGATTTTAGCATCTATGTTCATCAGGGTTATTGGCTTATAATTCTCTTTTTTTGCAGAGTCTTTATCTAGTTTTGGAATTAGGATAATGCTGGCCTCATAAAGAGAGGTTGGATGTGTTCCTTCTTCTTGGAGTTTCTGAAATAGTTTGAGGAGTATAGGTGTTAGTTCTTCTTTGAATGCTTGGTAAAACTCTCCTTTGAAGCCATCAGGACTTGGGCTTCTGTTTGCTGAGAGTTGTTTTATTACAGCTTCTATTTTCTCAGTTGTTATTTGCCTATTCAGGTTTTTTTTATTCTTCCTGATTCAGTTTTGGGAGATTGGATTTTCCTAGGAATTTATCCATTTCATCCACATTGTCCAGTCTTTTGGCAATAGTTGTTAATAGTATTTCCTTAAAATCCTTTGTATTTCTGTGGTGTCAGTGGTTACTCCTCCATTTTCATTTCTGATTTTATTTATTTGGGTCCTCTTTATTTGTTTCTTGATGAGTCTGGCTAAAGGTTTATCAATTTTGTTTATCCTTACAAACAACCAGCTTTTGGGTTCATTGATTTTTTGTGTTGTTTATTTTAGTCTCTCTGTTATTTGTTTCTGCTCTAATGCCTATTATTTCCTTCCTTACTCTGGGCTTTTTTCTTGTTCTCTTTCAAGTTACTTAAGTAGTAGGGTTAAATAGTTCATTGCTGATTTTTCTTGTTGTTTTTTTTGAGGTAGGCCTGTCGTGCTATGAACTTCCCTCTCAGGACTGCTTTTGCTGTGTCTTAGAGATTTTGGGTTGTTGTGTGTTTATTTTCATTTGTTTCTAGGAAGTTTTTTTTATTTCTTTCATGATCTCATTGGTAACCCATTTATTGTTTATTAACATGATATTTAGTCTCCATGTGTTTGAATGTTTTGTGGTGTTTTTACTATAGTTGATTTCTAACTTCATTCCACTGTGATCTGAGAAGATGCTCAATATGATTTCAATCTTCTTGAACTTGTAGAGACTTGTTTTGTGTCCTAACATGTGGTCTATCTTTGTGACTCATGTGCACTTGTGAAGAATGTGTATTCTGCTGTGTTGGGGTGAAATGTCCTATAAATGTCAATTAAATCCATCTGATCCAGTTGTCCTTTAGCATCTCTGTTTTCTTGTTAAGTTTTTGTCTGAAAGATCTATCCAGTGAGGTCAGTAGGGTGTTAAAGTCCCCTACCATGACTGTGTTGTTGTCGATCTCTCTGTTAAAGTTCTCTAGAAGCATTTTTTATATATTTAGGTGCTCCTATGTTGGATGCATATATGTTTACTAGGGTTATATCCACTTGTTGGATCGATCTCTTTAGTATTATGTAATGACCTTTTTTGTCTCTTGTGATAGCCTTCATTTTTTTTAAAATATATTTTTTATTGATTAAGATATTACATATGTGTCCCTGTCCCCACATCACCCCTGCCCACCACCCCCACCCCCCCGTTGTCCGTGTCCATTGGTTAGGCCTCTATGCCTGCATGTAAGTCCTTTGGTTGCTCTTTCCCCTTTACCCTCCCCTCCCCCACCCTC
>NW_006374611.1:1754174-1769191 GCF_000327345.1 Myotis davidii | reverse complement strand
CCTTTTGATTGGAGCATTTAATCCATTTACATTTAGGGTTATTATTGAGAGGTACTTTTTATAACTGTTTTAATTCTTCATGGCTAGGCTTCTCTCTCTGTTTCTTCTTCTGAGCATTACAGCAATCCTTTTAGCATTTCCTGTATTAATGCTGGCTTGGTGGTGATGAACTCCTTTAGCCTTTTTTTTGTCTGGGAAGCTCTTTATTTGACAGTCTATTTTGAATGATAGCCTTGCTGGATACAGTAATCTTGGTCTCAGATCCTTGCTTTCCTTTACCTTGAGTACTTTCCGTCATTCCCTCTGGCCTGTAGAGTGTCTGATGAGAAATCAGGTGTCAGCCTTATTGGGGCTCCTTTCTAGGTAACAATTTTCTTTTCTCTCTCTGCCTGTAAGATTCTCTCTTTGTCTTTAATTTTTGGCCTTTTAATTATGATGTGTCTGGGTGTGAGTCTGTTTGGGTTCTTCTTGATTGGGGTTCTCTGTGCCTCCTGAACTTGTGTGACATTTTCTTTTCCAGGTTAAGGAAATTTCCTGCCATTATTTCTTCAAAAATGTTCTCTATCCCTTTCTCCCCCTCTGCCTTTTCTGGCACGCCTGCTATTCTAATATTGTTACATTTCACATTGTCCACAGCTCCTTTAAACTGTCCTCCTGTTTTTAAATAGTTTTTTTTTTCTTTCTGGTTCTCTGATTGAGTGATTTTCAACCCTGTTTACTAATTCACTGATTTGATCCTCAGCTTCCCCTAATCTGCTGTGTATTCCTTCCAATGTGTCCTTTATGTTATCTCATTCTTTATCTCAGACTGTTCTTTTTTCATAGTTACTATATCTTTTTTCATACTTTTGAGCATTTTTACCATCAGTACTCTAAACTGTGTTTCAGATATATATTTCCTATCTCTGCTTCATTTCTCTCTTCTTCTGGAGAATTCTCTAGTTCTTCCAGTTGGGGGTTGTTTCTTTGTTTCCTCATTTTGGTTGTCTGTTTGGGTTTGTGACTCTGTATTAGGTTGATCCTTTACACCTCTCATTCTCTAGTGCAGGACAGTTTTAAAGGCTGTTTCTGACTAATTAGATCAGACATAGACTCAAAGCCTCCAGAGACCACCTCTGCCTACAGACTGATTAGATTCTGACTTGACTTGCTCCTCGGGCAATCATCCTCAGATGTGGCAAGAGATTTTTAAACAGGGTGGGGCAATTGCTTCTGTCTGGAGGCTAATTGTTACTTTTAATCTCTTAGTGGCCTCAGGGCAAGGTGTTTTCCAATAGGGTGTGTCAACTGTCTTCCCCCTCAGGCAAGGCAGATGTCTATGTGAGAAAGATGTCCTCTGCTGTGTAAGAAAATGACTCAGCCCAGGAAACTTGGGGTGTCTGCCTTCTGAGCTCTATCCCCTGTGTCCCGAGTCCTGGCTTATGCTCTCACAGCTTCAGCCCACTTCACCATCCCTCTGCTGAAGCACAAGGTAGGTGGCTCCACAGGGAATTTTGTGCATTGGCCCTTTAAGAGGGTGACTGAATTTTCAGCTGTTACTCCCTGGCAGATAGCGCCCCACTGCTTTTCACAGCCAGATATTATTTGAGTACCCTCATCAGTTTTGGTGCTCTCTGCTCGGGGGGAGGGTTGTCAGATTTGGGATTAGATCCCAGAGTTTTCAGTGGTAATCCCCCACAGCTGAGATATCTCTCCGGGACTTCAGTTGCTGTCTGTGGGCACCTGGCCAGCCCTTTCATGCCTCTGCCCCTCCTTCTGGTCTCTATGTGGTCTCCACTTTCGGTCCTCGGGTATCAGGGTTCTCTCCTTTTTTTTTTCAGGAAGACAAATCTTGATGGCTATGCCTTCCCTTGCTTTCACTCTTTATATCGTGCATATGTGTGCATACACACACACACACACACACACACCCATAAACTTGTCCAGCATTTCTCACCTAATGAAGTCATTTAGGGAAAATCCTCTCACAACCTTTTCTAAATCCAAAAGATGAGTCATAAAAATTAGTATAACTTATCTCTGTCATAAGAACTGCCTTGCCCTAACTGGTTTGGCTCAGTGGATGGAGCATCAGCCTGTGGACTCAGGTGTCCTGGGTTCAGTTCTGGTCAAGGGCATGTACCTTGGTTGTGGGCACATCCCCAGGGGGGAGTGTGCAGGAGGCAACTGATAGATGTTTCTCTCTCATCGATGTTCCTAACTCTCCCTTCCTCTCTGTAAAAAATCAATAAAATATATATATTTTTAAAAAGAACTGACTTAATATTGATGACAATAAATATTCATGTAACCAGATGCATATGCCATGTTAACATGTCCATAGCACTATGTGTAAAAAGAAAAAAATATTGCATAATTTTGTTATCACTTTTGTTTTTCCTAGCTGTCTTCTTTATACTGGGACTTTTGATTTGTTACTTTTTATACAACATAGAATCTGATTTTAGTCTTATATTGTTATAAATATTTTATCTTTATCTCATAAACTATATAAATCCTTAAATAAGCTATTCCATTATAAACATATAGATTTAATTTTAAATAGTACTCAGGGATTCTGGAGTAAATTCCTGGAATAAATAAATCAGAGTTGAAAGAAAAGCACACAGTATGATAGCAAGAAAAGAACGGATAAAGGAAAGGGAAGAATGGGAAAGAAATAAAACTAAAAGCATTAAGTCATTTATCTTCCTACTCCTCAATGTATACAGTTATCACAAAGGAAGAAATAAGATTCATTATTAAAAGGGAAAAACTGTGGATATAAAAGTATCTTTCTCATAAAAGAAAGGAGAAAATTATAATTTCCAATAGGTGTGCTACTGAACTCAAGGGGTTCACTGCTTGGGTTGTTTTGTTAAGAATAAGACATTATTGCTGTTAGGTAGTTTTATTTACTTGCAGCAAGTAAAAGAGACAGGGGACTCATATCCAAAACTCCATCTCCCAAAAATGAGGCTTAGCCATTGCTTATAGATCTATAGGCAAAAGTCAGTTTACAATTGTGAGCAGCATTCTTTTGAGTGAATAAACCTATTGTAACAATCATAATCTGCATGTCTTTTCCCATCTTAACAACTGTAAACTTACTTCTGCCCACCCTTTTTAAATCTATTTTTGGACACTCCTGTATACAATATTTGGTAAATTGCATGTTGATTTCTTCTTTGAAGATGGTTAAACTTACATGGTTGGGTTCAGGTAACAATCACCTGGTTATAATGGCCTCTGCAAAATACTGTATTACATTTTAACATTTAGCAGGAATAGCATTTAGTAAGAACCACCAGACCTTGAGATCCTTATTCTATCTAACAGGTATAGCTGAATAGTTCGTGGTAGTACTGAAGGAGAATAAAAGGTGAGTGAAAACCAGAAGAAAGAATACATGGGTCTGGATTATGAGGCAACAGTATCAGAAGAAGGCATACCTCATGTATCTACCACCTAGATCAAGAAAGGGAACACTGCCAGAATCCTAATACCTACTATGTGCCCCTCCCCAGTTGCAATATCCTCATTTGTCCCTAGAATTGTTACTTTGAGAATTTTAGGGTAATAATGTCCTTAGTTTACTTTATAGCTTTAATATCTATGTCTACATCTCTAGGGAACATAGCTCAGTTGTTCCTGTTTTTGTGTGTGTGTGTTTTATAAATTGACACAGACTATATCTATTTTAAGTGTCTTGCTTCCATATCATAACATTACATTTGTGAGATCCATTCAAGGTATTTGAATATAACTATAGATTATTCACTTACACTGCTATTTATTCATTCTACAGTTGAAGACATTTAAGTTGTGTACCAGATTAACTTTTGATAAAATATTCAGTATATTTTTATAGATATTTTTTAAAACTCTCAATAATTTCCAAACAACATCAAGAGAAGCAGCAAGTACTATCCTTTTGTTTTCTGATAAGAAAAAAAATGAGAAAGATAATCTGAGCAATGTTATAACACCATACAACTTGGTCAGAGCATTGAACTTCTACAAATCAATGCTTCTCTAAGTTCATTACTATTGGTATTTGAAGGGGCCTAATAAATAGCTCCTTTTTCTTTGTTTTCAAAATCTGTAGCAAGTGAGAAGATGAAAGTAAGGTGCAATGGGAACTCAAAATTCTTTCCAATTCCTGATAAAGCTGGCAGTGAAGAAACTGGCTTTTAGATATATGGAAATCAGAAATATCCCAGTGTTGAACCCCAGAATTAGGAAGAATTATTTAGCCTGAGACTGGCTGGGTCAGTAGACCATGGGTCTCCCTACATGGAAACTTGTCTTTGTGAAACATTTTATTTGAGGAGGAGAACTGAATGTCAGATTTCTGAGGGAGATGCATGACAAAGAGAAGAGAACGAAAGAAAGAGAGTAGGGTTTCTTTCTTAATTCCTCATCCAACTCACAAATAGATTCACTCTTCTCCCTACTCCCTCAGCTCTGGTCTTCCTCATCTGTTAAGCAGCATAAGGAGAAAGCTGAAGAAAGGCCAAAAATGTTACATTAATTGATGTCCTTCACACAAAAAATACAGAACATAGGAAAAGGAAATTTCTCCTCTTCAAACCTCAATCTGATAGGAATACTAGAACCCCTCAGATTATTGTGAAACACATCAAAGAGGGGTAGCCAAAGGAGTAATTCATGTTTTTCAAATTGCTTTAGTTACTCCAGAACATCCATGTTTTTATTCCTTCTCCAGATTTCTCAGTCTCTCGGGTGAATAAACAATAGACACTTAGCCAACTTAGCTCAGTGGTTCTTCAGACATTCCCAGACATGCCTGAATGCAGTGCACACACCTTCAACTCAAGCTGAATGCTCTGACAGGAAAATCTATAGCACTAACTCCATCTGGCTCTGTTTCAGCTAATGCTTTTCATTCAGTCATCTCCTAAGTTGAAAATGTCTACCAGCAGTTCTCAACTTGTGGCTCGCGATCCCTGAAAATACATCCTGCATATCAGTTATTTAAATTACGATTCATAACAGCAGCAAAATCACAGTTATGAAGTAGCAACAAAAATAATTTTATGGTTGGGGTCACCACAACATGAGGAACTGTATTAAAAGGTCATGGCATTAGGAAGGTTGAGAACCACTGGACCCCGCTTGTCTGTTCATATGAATCCCAATTGTAATTTCCTTGAATCACATATCTGGAGATTTTATCAAATGAAAACTCAAAGTCATCTAATTCAAATACTCTTCTGATCTCTGAAACTGCTCTATGATAATAAGACCAAATAGTTGTCCTATTTCATTTCAAAATAATTTTCTTCTCCTTGAAGAAATCTATTCCTCTTCTAGGTGATATTAGAAAGTAGGTTTCTTATTTTCAACTGAAGTGTGCTATCATCTGAATGTCTGTGTACCCCCAAAAGTCATATGTTGAAGTCATAACACCAAATGTGATGGCATGAGGAGGTAAGGCCTTTGAAGAGTATCTAGGTCATGAAGGTAGAGCCTCATGAGTGGTATTAATATTCTTATTAAAGAAAACCCACGAAGTTCCTTTCCCTTCCACCATGGAGGATGCAGTGAAAAGTCTGCAACTCAGAAGAGGACCCTCACCTGATCTTTCTGGAACTCTGACCTCAGATTTCTGTGAGTAATAAATTTCTGATTTTTATAAGCTACTCAGTCTGTGGTTCTTAGTAATAGCAGCCTGAATAGACTAATACAGTATTACTTCCAATAATTTATATGCATTGGTTCCAGAACAAACTTATCAGAACTTCCAAATGACATATCCTCAAATGTTTAAATATAGTTACCATAACCCATTTTATGAATTAAATATTCCCAGTTCTTTTAATTTTGCTCCATTTGAATTTATTTTTATTTATATAATAATTGTAATTTCTTTTATCTGAATATGCTACTCTCTATACCTTAATGTGATTCATAGATCTAAGTATTCTATGACTTGACAAGTACAAGGTAATTCTTTTGAACTTTCATAACATTTTTCTTCTACTTGTAGTTATACTCATTAATGTATGAATTATTTTTTTTCCTATTTAGTAAACTTTTTAATATAAAGTCCAGGTTCCTTTCAACTTTGTGTTCCCCTCAAACATCAGTGTATTAAAAAAAAATGGTGCTCAATAATGATCAGGAAACAAATGTGTGTGTGGTAAGCTGTAAAACATTCCCCAAAGATGTCTATGTTCTGATACCTGGAAACTGTGAAATGTTATCTTATGTTGCAAAAGCAAGTTTACAGAGGTGATTAAGTTAAGCATATTGTAAAAGGGAAATTATTTTGGTCATCAGGGCAGGTTCAGTATAGTGACAACAGAGAGGAGGACGTCTGAAAATAAAAGCAGAGGCCAGATTTATTCAGGTTCAGAAACCAAAAATGCTGGCAGCCTCTAGAAACTAAGGAAGGCAAGTTGATGGTTTCTTCCCAGGAGAAACACACTCTATGGCTCAGTTCAGATTTCTGACCTCCAGAACTATAGGATAATAAATATGTTTGAAGCCTCTACATTTGTGGTAATCTGTTACAATAACAATAGGAAACTAATACAGAATGGAATAATAACTGACTTGAAATCCACCAAAGTGATTATTGTTCTGAAATAGAACTTTCAGAGAACAGATATTCCTTTTGTGGGTTAATAAAATACATGTTAATTAAGATGGCCTCCAGAGTATACACATTATTTGTGTATGTACTTCTGCTTAAGTAACATTTAACTCAAAACCAAGATTTGAAAGTATCAATGATTGTTTCCATTTCCCCCTAGGTGGCATTTTCTTTCCTTCTTTTAGAGGACCATTTTATTGGAATAGTCTCATTTTGTGGTAAGAACTATAATGAGTAGTGCTGAAACTGTAGGGTTCATATTCTGATCTGTTAATTGAAAAATAATTACACTCAAACTGAAACTAAAATCACCAAGGCTTTATTTTAAAAATAACTACACTAAAGAATTATTATAATTCCAGCAACGGTTTCACTAATTACCTTCTCTGAAGATACAAACAGAAAGTGGTATGTGATGTTCTCTAAGCTCATCAAATTGCTCCTGGAGTAATAGTTTCTCATTTGTAGTTGAGTGTTTCATTCAGTGCACCATTTATCAAATCTGACATAAGGGTATGAAATCAAGCTAACAGCTTTCCACAAGGAACTGAAAGGCAACAGTCTGTTACAGAGCTGAAGTCTATAAAATTATTTAAATATGCTCATATTTGCACTTGAATTGCAATGAAAAGAATCTGTTAAGATTTTATCTTCTAATTTATTGTTAGCATTTTTGCCATATGTAATTTAGCCAGTTTCTTACATCATGAGACAATATTAATAAAAAATTCTATAGTAATACATGGAACCAATTTCAAAGTATGTAAACAGTAAAGGCAAAAATTAACCAGTGATTAGAAATGTATCTGCTTAAGCCTGGTTATATTTGTTTTTTAAAAAATATGCTAGAGGCCCAGTGCATGAAATTCATGCACGGGGGAGGGAGGGCAGTTCCCTTAGCCCAGCTTGCACCCTCTCCAATCGGGGACCCCTTGGGGGATGTCCGACTGCCATTGGACATCCCTCTCCCACTCTGGGACCACTGCCTCCTAACCGCTCACCTGCCTGCCTGCCTGATTGCCCCTAACCACCTCTGGCTGCCTTCCTGATTACTTTTAACTGCTCCCCTACTGGTCTGATTGCTCCCTGCTGCCCTGATCTTGCCCCCAATGGCCCTCCCCTGCTGGCCTGATCACCCCTAACTGCCTCTGCCTCAGCCCCCACCACCATGGCTTTGTCCGGAAGGAAGTCGAATGTCCAGAAGATGGCCGATCAACCCAGTCTAATTAGCATGTTACCCTATTATTAGTATAGATCCTAGGTTCTGCCTTCACAGTTCACCCAGATTAATTCTTATTGGTCTGTTTCTATGCCAGTCAGTGTCTCCGGGCCTATCTCTGGGTCTGATCCACAGCCTCTGCAGCAGCTTCGGATCAGGCCCCACCTCTCTCTCTCTGGGCCGTGCACTAGCAGTCCTGATGGCTGTGGATCATACCTTGCTTCTCTCTTGGGGCCTCTCTCTGGTCCTGACCTGTAGCCTCCGCGGCAGCGAGGTCATTAGGCCTCCGGCCCAGCCCTGGGCCAGAGGCTAACAACCTTACTGTGCCCGCCTTGCCCCGACCACCCCACCTGCTTGCCAGCTGCCAGCCTTACTGTGATTAGAGCCTGTGGGCCACAGGGGAGGGACTGAGAGGTGCTCCAGGCACTTCTGGTCCTCGTTTAGGTCATGACAGCCCCTGGTCTTTTATAATGTAGATTTTTATTTATTTCGGAAAAGAAGGGAGGGGAGAGAGAGATAAAAACATCACTGATAAGAGAGAATCATTGATCTGCTGCCTCCTGCATGGACCGAGTCTGCAAACGGTGCATATGCCCTGATCAGCAATCAAACCTTGACTTCCTGGTTCATAAGTTGATATTCAATCATTGAGCCATGCTGACTAGGAAGGCTATGCTTTAACTCAGCAATAAGTCCCAAACTTTCATCATATATTAAGCAGAAAAGGAAAATGAAGAAATTATCTGGACAATTCACAACTTGTCAAAGTTTCCTTCAACTTGGATATATTACACAAATTATATTGGTGATTTATAAGTCAAAAGATATTCTCAATTCTTAATAAAAGATTTTTATGTCCTGAATTATGATCATAGATTGTGTTCACATTGGAACTATTTATACCAAATGCTACAGTGCAGTAATGTTAAAGACTAGACTTATACAATGTACCATGGAATCACATATAAATAATAGGTGAAGCAAATTTTAGACAAGAAAGAAATAGTATTTACTTTTGTCAATGTAAGAAATGTTCAAATCTGTAGAAAATTTTTATGAATTTATTTGAGCTTAAACTGATGGCAATTGCTGAGAAGCAAAATCTCAACAGATTGAGAAAAATGTTCTGGAGAATGGCAGATCTGAGTTTATTTTATACATTCACATTACAGGAGACTTAAGGAGGGTTACATGAAAGCCTTTGGTGATAGATTAGGGAGGCGGGGAAAAGAAAAGAAGCCTCTGGGATTGGAGAAAAAGCAAAATGGACTGACACATGCTTCTTTTACATCAGTGGTACAGGATAGTTAACAATTAACATCGGCAGCACATAGAGGTAATTTGAGGGGAACAAGATAACAATGAGGGATTCTGTGGTTTCTGCTCTGCTGCCAGCGGTTGTGACTTGGGGCCTGAAAAAGGAGATTACTCTGACATTTTAAAGGCATGCCCTCTTAGAAGTAAAAAAGCAATAGGCAGGCTCACTTCAAGTGAAAATTGACCTTTGCCAAGGAAGCTACAGGCCTAGGAGGTGACTACTGCCATGGCTTGTTTTTAGTGAGGAATTTTATGTTCAGATCATCCTATGTGGTTACTTCGGTCTTTGAGTTTGTAAGGCCTGACATGCTGGCTTCCCCACATTTTAGTTTGCAATGATCAGATACCTGAAATTACTGAATGTTTCAGAGTAAAAGAGAATGTTATAAAAGAGAATCTTATTATAAAGAGATGTGGGTTTCCCTTGCCAGTGTGGCTCTGTTGTTTGATTCTCATCCAGTGCAATGAAAAGTCACTAGTTGGATTCCCTGTCAGGGCACATACACAGGTTATGTATTTGGTCCCGGGTCGGGGTTTGCACAGGAGCGATGGATCTATGTGTCTCTAGGAAGGAAGGGAAGGGAAGGAAGGAAGGAAGGGGAAAGATTTTAAAAGAAGAGATATTTAACTATTTTCCAATTTTGTGAGTTTGGACCCTCACCCTTATCTCAGACTTCCAGCTGTGAGAAATAAATTTCTATTGTTTATAAGCTACCCAGTCGGTGATATTTTGTGATAGCAGCCCACATGGGCTAAGACAGAAAATTAGTGCCAAGAACTGGGGATGCTAATGTAACAAATACCTTCCCTAATGTGTCTGGAAGATGGGACTCCCTGCACCAATGGTTCTTAAGATTTTGGACTTGCTTTGGACCTTTAGCTCTTTGTCATTTCCTATTTCCCTCCCTTGGAAATGGTAGTGTTTGTTTGTCCTATGTCTATCCCACCATTGTGTTTTGGGTGCCCATAACATGTTGGATTTCACAGATTCACAGCCAGTAAGCAATTTGTCTCAGGAAGAATCATCTATCCATATTTAATTTAGATTATATTTACATGGCACTTTGGACGTTGACTTTTAAGTTGGTGGTGGAACCAGGTAAGACTTTGGGGGTTGTTAGGATAAAATAGAAGTATTCTGCATGTAAAAAGGATATGAATTGGATGGGAGATGGGGGAAGAATTCTATGGTCTGAATGTTTATGTCCCCCTAAACTTCATATGTTAAAATCCTAATTCCCAATTAGATAATATTGGGAAATAGAGCCTTTGGGAGGTGTTTACGTCATGAGGATAGACTACTCATGAATAAGATTAATGCTTTTATAAAAGAGATCCCACAGACCTCCCTTACCTCTCTGCCATGTTGCAATGTAACAAGAAGTCTGTGACTCTGAAAGGGGCCTTCATCCAACCAAATGCTGGCACCTGGTCTCAGACTTACAGACTTACAGACTTACAGACTCCAGATCTATGAGAAATAAATTTCTATTGTTTATAAGCTACCCAATCTATGGTATTTTCTTAAAGCAGCCTGAAGGGACTAAGACAGTGTGTGCATGTCTTTGTATGTGCATGTGCACTTATGCACCCATGACAATTCCCTCAACTATTTAGTTTAGCTTGTGATTTATTGCAATGCATTTGCATGTGCCAGTAACCATATCCAGTTTGTTCCTTGACATAATCCAGTTTGTTCCCTGCTTTATTTCTTTGATTCTTTACTTAGACATCTCTCTCAACTTAGTAGATTAATTTGAGGTCATCTGGAACAGCATTTGTGGGAAATGCAATGCCACTAAACTGATCTTTGCCTTATTGCAGTTTCTTTATTCATTTAAAAAGTCTTATTGTGGCATTGTGGCTCAAACCTTAATATATATATATATATATATATATATACACATACTAGAGGCCCAGTGCACAAAATTCATGCACTCAGGGGGCATCCCTCAGTCTGGCCTGCACACTTTCACAGTCTGGGAGCTCTCAGGGGATGTCCAACTGACATCCTTAGCACTGAGGAGGGGCAGGGGGATGTCAGTCAGACAGCCTTAGCACTGCCACTGAGGCGGGAGAGGTTTCCACAACTGCTGCTGCTCTCACCAGCCATGAGCCCAGCTTCTGGCTGAGCGGCATTCCCCCTATGGGAGTGCACTGACCACCAAGGGGCAGCTCCCGAGTTAAGCATCTGCCCCCAAGTGGTCAGTGCACGCTGTAGCAACCAGTTGTTTTGCAGTTCAGTCACTTTGCATATTAGCTTTTTATTATATAGGATTTTTTAGTACTTGGTTACTTAGGTTCTAATAGCATTTGGCTTTTTCAAGCCTGCATGGCCCATTTCTTCTCAAGTCCTACTAATATCTTTGTTCTCTGAAAGCCAGTCCCTTTTTACTTACGGGCATCCTTTTCATAAAGTATATTGTTGGAAGTAGAAGATAAAAGCCACATACAGCACCCCTTGATATTTCCAACTACTCTCCATAGAGCTACATGGTCAGTGAGTGAACAGGGGTATAACCAGTGTTCCTTTCCTATTATGAAGCTGCCCCATCAATGTTATTGAAGTTTTCTACAGTGAGCAAAATATGGGTGGGAGAAAAGAGAAGGGAAGATCATGAAGGAAATTATTGTGGACCAACATGAAAATACTTATATTACCTACTCCCACATTCCAATGTGTAAAGACCATCCAGACACATCTAATTGAAAAGTAAGCTAGGGAATTTGGTCTAGATGTGTACTCAAAAGAAAATGAAAACTGGATTGTTGAACAACTAGCTATTCTCTGCCACCAAAATGTGTGTGTGACATGCATTTCTTTACTGCTTAAGCTCTTTGAAGTCTGACAAGATGGGGCAATGTGATAAGTTGTGACCATATGGTATTCAGTCTAATAATAATTTTTCTAGTTGGTAGAATCAAAATATAGTCATTATCAGAGTAAAGAAAAACTGCTAAGTAATAAAATTTCAATTCTAACCTGTTTATGGTTAATCAAATTTTTACCTTGTTTTAAATTTCACTCTAAAGTTATTTATTACTGTTACTTTAGTAAGTAAATCCGTACCAATCTATAATAGCAAAGAAGTATGAAAGTATCCACTTCTGTACTGATGGTGTGATTCAGGCACTTCTTAAAGAAACATCTGGTAGCGTTGGCTAATTTCATCAAGGAAGAAAGCCTTAGTATCAATAACACTAACATGTCCTAAAGTCAAATAGAAAGTGTACCATCCAATAAGTCAATGTATTCTGCAATGTTGTGCTGTGGTGATCCAGCTCCAATTCACCCTGAAAGCTCCTCAACATCATTTCTATTGGAAGTCATAGACAGTTTAGAATATCTTGGAGATTTTCTTTTATTACTGACATGTACATTGGTAAAATTAAATCTTATAACGTCTTAAGCCTCGGTCCATAAGTTGCACAATATGGGGTTCAGAGAACTGATTTTATATACTCACTTATGTATGTGAAAAAATAATCCTGTTTTGAAGTAAAAATTTGTCATTTTTGCTGACATTGATGTCCACTTTTGGACACAATTCAGATGATTTTAAGTACGAAGGAAAAATAAGCAAAATAACATTTTTACAACAAAAATGTCAAATCTCCAATATGACTCTGACAAAAATTTAGACTTTTTATATTCAGTTGTAAAATTGTGCTCTGCTTTTACTTATTAATAAGTAAGTGGTACTGAACTATTTTCTTTTCACTGTATATAACTGCAAAAGTAGAAAAACATGTGAAAAACAGTTTTCAGATATTGGACAACAGGCAAAATACAACTATGATCCATGAAAGAAAGGAAACACATAAGAGGAACCTTACCAATGCCAACTTCCTTCTGAGAAGAGGTTTCTTATTCTGACAGGAAGGGAGAATGTAAAGAGCCTGGAAGTCCTGGTGTGGTGGGGAGATGGAGAGCAGAGCTTAGGGAGGCTCAGGCAGCTGCAGTGTGTGGGGCAGAGTATCAGAGACAAGGACCTACACTGAGAAATGGCTTCAGAAATTTGCATGTTGTCCCTTTTGAGTCTTCCATGTAATACTAATATGTACATAAATAGGGTAAAACTCCATGAGGCTAAGAAAATAACAATTGCCAGGAAGGTATAAACTAAATAGTTGTTTGAGCTTACATAGACCTAGGAGCTGTTCAGATTTTCACCAGCCAGAGGAGAGACAACTGAATACTTGGGGTAATAAGTAGAAACCTGAGAACATCATGCTTCAGGAGAAAGCATGAATTAGCCTTAAAATAAAGGCTATTTTGGCCCATCCAAACAAGCTAATCTACAAGTAATTACCTATGAAACAAGCTTCAACATGCTGAAGAACAGATGTGACCCCCATACCTACCCAGTATAAATAAAGACACAACAGATGTGATACCTATGATAGCCAGGAAACAATTAGACTGTCCTGCTCAAGTCTAGGGATTATTTGTATTGATTCATTCACTAGAAGTCTTTCATATATTTATCTTTTTGTTTCATTTTTAGTTGGTGATTGGCTTTTATAAAATTTAGTATTTTGTTTCATAATAAACCAAATAAAATTTGTTTTAATATTTAAGGTATATCCTATATAATGAAAGGGTAATATGCAAATCAACCAAACGGCAGAATGACCGGTTGCTATGACATGCACTGACCACCAGGGGGCAGATTATTAACACAGGAGCTGCCCCCTAGTGGTCAGTACACTCCCACAGGGTGAGCACCACTCAGCCAGAAGCCGGGCTCATGGCTGGAGAGTGCAGCGGTGGTAGTGGGAGCCTCTCCTGCTTCCACAGCAGTGCAAAGGATGTCAGTTGGACATCCCCCGAGAGCACCAGGCCTCTATCCCTATATAATAAAGAGGTGATATGCAAATTAACCCTCACTCCACAACACCGTCACAAGATGGCAGCGCACACAGTGGGGGCGGGGGAGTGGGGGAGGGGGCAGCGGCCGCTTCGCACAGCTTCTGTCAGGGGTTTCTGTGGCCCCGGCAGCAGGGGAGCAGGAGCGGAGGAGGCGGGGCTGCCGCAGGAGCCAGAGTGGAGGAGGCAGTGCCACAGCCTGGGAAGCTGGAGGGGAGGAGACAGTAACTGCCACTGTGGAGCTGGAGCAGAGGAGGCCGGGTAGTAAAAGCAGAGGAGGCGGAGCCACTGTGGCAGCTGGAGCGGAGGAGGCAGGGCTGCCTCTGCTCCCGCAGCATGGCAGTGAGCCGCAGTTGATGAGCCTCCAGGAGTGGCAGCACCAGGCCATCCAGCACTGCATCCAGTCCCTGAGGCATGCCCGCCAGTGCCACAATGCCAACTGCCCACAGCTGTCCTGCCAGAAGATGAGGTGGGTTGTGCAGCACACCAAGGGCTTCCAGCGCAAGACCAATGGAAGTTGTGGAGTGTGCAAGCAGTGCATGGCCCTTTGCTGCTTCCATGCCAAACACTGGCAAGAAAACACATGCCCATTCCCTACTGCCTCAACATCAAGCAGAAGTTCCGCCAGCAGAAGATACAGCACTGCTGGTAGCACATGTAGCTCATGCGCCAGTGGATGCCACCATCAACACCCGCTCCGTGCCTCAGCAGAGTCTGCCTTCCCCTCTTCAGCACCACCCCGGCCCCCCACACTGCATCCCAGGACTCCCTGGACATCACAGCCCCCAACTCTGCCCCAGACTTTGCCTGTGAGCATGTCACTAGCCAGCTTCTCCAGCATGGCCAGAACTCAGCCCCCCACCAGTTTGCACTGGGAAGCCCACTAACAAGGTGCCAAACCCACCGCCCCCAGCCCAGGCCCACCTGCTGCAGTGGAGGCACCTGGCAGATTACACAGGAGGCATAGCAGCAGCAGCAGCATCTGTATGGGATGAGCACCAACAATGGTT
>NW_006374611.1:1742327-1754159 GCF_000327345.1 Myotis davidii | reverse complement strand
CTTCAGATCCTGAACACAGCCAAGTAAGTGGCCAGCAGGCCACGACCTTCTGTCTCTCCACAGCAGCAAGCAATAGGAGGCCTGAACCCCCAGGGCCAGGCCTTGAATATCATGAACCCGGGGTGCAACCCCAGCATGGTGAGTATGAACCACAGTACAGAGAGATGCCACGGAGAGATGCCTGATAGGAGTGCACCAACCACAAGGGGGAAACTCCTGTATTGAGCATCTTCTTCCTTGTGTTCAGTGCATGTCATAGTGACCAGTTGTTCTGCCATTTAGTTGATTTGCATATTAGGTTTTTATTATATAGAATTGGACACTTGGACCATGTCTTTGAATTAATGTTACTAAAATACTAATTTAAGAGTGATTGCTCTCAAATAATTATTGCTCCTTATCTAATCTAATAAAAGACAAACATGCAAATTGACCGTACCTTCACTATGCCTTAAGCCACACCCACCAGCCAATCAGAGTGACTATATGCAAATTAACCCAACCAAGATGGTGGCTGGCAGCCACGGAGCTGACACAAGCAGGAGGCTTGGTTTCTCCAGTGACGGAGGAAGCCAAGCTTCCTGGTCCGCTCTGAGCTCCACTCAAATCAACAAAGTTTCAATTATAGAAGGTAATAAACCCCAGATACCGGCTTTCAGCCAGCCGTGGCCACGGAGCTGGAGCGAGCAGGAGGCTCCCCTCCTTCCTGCTCTGGCTGGCTCTGAGCTCCTCTCAAAGTAACAAAATTTCAATTATAGAAGATAAATAACCCCCCAATACCTGCTTTCAGCCATCCCTGGCCACAGAGCTGGAGGGAGCAGGAGCCAGCTCTGAGCTCCACTGAAGGCAACGAAGTTTCAATTATGGAAGGTAAATAAATCTCAGAATAAAAAAGAAAAAAGAAAAAAAGGAGAGGCTGGGAGCTTCCGTTGCCGGGGGGCTTGGCCAGCCTGAAAACAGCCCTCAGCCCTTCAGCCAGACTGGCCAGGCACCCTAGTGGGATCCCCCAACCCTAAAGGGGGTGTGGCCAGCCTGAAAGCAGCCATCAGCCCCTCACCCAAGCTGGCCAGGCATTCCAGTGGGACCCACACCCTGATCCAAGAAAGCATTCAGGGCAAACTCGCCGGCTCCCACCCGTGCAATAGGCCTCTATCTTATATAGTAAACGGGTAATATGCAAACTGATCCTAACAGCAGAAAGACTGGGAATGACTGGTCACTATGACACACACTGACCACCAGGGGTAAGACGCTCAAAGCAGGAGCTGCCCCCTGGTGGTCAGTGTGTTCCCACAGGGGGAGCTCTGCTCAGCCACAAGCCAGGCTGATGGCTTCCAGTACAGCGGTGGTGGTAGGACCCTCTCCCGCCCCCTCAGCACCGCTAAGAATGTCTGACTGCAGCTTAGGTCTGCTCCCCAATGGCAAGTGGACATCCCCCAAGGGCTCCCGGGCTGCCAGAGTGATGTCTGACTGCCAGCTCAGGCCCAATTCCCTAGGGAGCGGGCCTAAACCAGCAGGTGGTCATCCCCCGAGGGGTCCCAGACTGCGAGAGGGCACAGGCCAGGCTGAGGGATCGCCCCCCTCCCCTCAGCCGAGTGCACAAATTTTTGTGCACCAGGCCTCTAGTAAATGTATAAACAGCATTAATAAATTTGCATTAATCCTAGCATATTAATCCTATATTCAGGTTAATTCTTCAACTCATGATTAATTAAAAATCTGATAATGAAAAGAAACAGAATTATTTGTAAATTTATAACAAGAATTCCATGTAAAATTTTCACTATCAGAAGACCACAGAATACTGAAACATTAATATAATTTGCACATAGTAAATGCAGTTCATATACATACACACTCCCTTAGACACTAGGAGGGAAGCCAGAATCAACTCTTGCTCTAAAATTGAATTTCACATTAATTCAAGTATCACTTATCACTTTCCAGATGAAATCAGGTAATTTTAAGCAGCATGAAATAGTAATTGTTTGAATTGGCATAAGATTTCCTTGAAGGAGCCATTTTCAAGAGCTTTATTAGCACAATTTTCTTAATAACATTTTAAAGTATTATAGGTCAAAATCCAAAAAGTAACACTCTAGCAAAAATCTTTAGGTGAAAAGGTTTTTAAGCTTTATAATGTTGCAGAATTTAATTTTCACTATTCATTATTGGTAACAAGACTACATTTTCAGTTGTCCATACCCTTACCAGGAATGTGGGGAGGAAAATCACCAAAAAAAAATCTTGATGATAATTGAATATGATCAATTATTAATTGATGATAATAGTAATTTTTGATGGCTTATTTAGGGAAGTATAAACTTTAATTCTATAACCAACTCCCTCGCCCCTTTTAAATATTTATTAATTCATATTATCACAGAGATATGGTATCCAATGATGGCAGAAGGTATGAATTGGAAGAGTAAGGATCCTATATAGTAAAAGCCTTATATGCAAATTGACTGAATGGCAGAACAGCCAGCCACTATGACATGCACTGAGCACCAGGGGGCAGACGCTCAATGCAGGAATTGCCCCCAGCCCGCAGGCCCCAGGCAAGCCAAGGCGGGTGCCAGCAAGGCCCCCTCCCCATCACCTCAACAGTTGCCCCACAGAAGGAGGTGACTGGCAGTGGTAGTGGGGTGTAGGGCCGATGAGCAGGGTGATGCCAGGCTGGCCAAAGTGGGTACCAGCGGGGGCTCACCAATTGCTCTGCCGGTCACCCCACAGGTTGGCCCTGATCACCGGCTAGGCCTAGGGACCCTACCCATGCATAAATTTTGTGCACTGGGCCTCTAATAAAGTCAGAAAAAATAATCTAAACAAAAGCTTTAAAAGACCAAATCAAAGGTAAAGATAGAAAAATTGTAGAGGATAAGAGAGAGATAGGTGAGGCATATAAAGTTTAATTTAGTAGAGATTCTGAAATATGAAGAGAATGGCTGCTTAATCATAGAACCGAATCATTTTAGAGCTAGATGACATCATAGAGTTTACTTTATCCAACTTCTTACATATTCACAAATGAGGAAAATGAACAACTTAGCTACATAAACTTGTACAATTTAAGTTAGTTACTTAGAATCAGAACTAAAGTACCAATGGCATTAAATGTCTGTGGAGAGTTCTAGACCTGCCCTCTTTAGGAATCTCAATGTCAAATTTAATTTTTTTTATTTACTTGAAAATGTATTCACTTGAAAACCCATTGTTTAGTTTAATCTGTAACTTTTTTAGACAATACAAAGCATTACAGAAAGAATGCTAGATTAATAAGGATTTTTGATCCCTACTCAGCCATTAGTAATTAAGTGACTTTAATAAGACATAGTAGGAGTCTATCTTTTTTCATATGAAAAAATGAATTTGATGGATTTAAAAGTCCATAATTATATGAAAGACTAAAATTCATTGTACATATATAATAAAGTTGTACAAATAAAAACATGTTATATAAATATCCATTGTGCACTTTATTCACAAGAATATAACTTTTCAGCCCTAACTGGTTTGGCTCAGTGGATAGAGTGTCTGCCTGCGGACTCGGGTCCCAGGTTCTATTCCAGCCAAGGGCGTGTACCTTGGTTGCAGGCACATACCCAGTAGGGAGTGTGCAGGAGGCAGCTGATCGATGTTTCTCTCTCATTGATGTTTCTTACTCTCTATCCCTCCCCCTTCCTCTCTGTAAAAAATCAATAAAATATATTTTTAAAAAAGAATACAACTGTTCAGAAAGCAGTTTATTATTCTAACCAATGTCTTCCTCAGTGTTAGTACCAGTAAATGATATCTCTGAAAAAAAATAGGTTTGAGTTATGTTATGATAAAAATAATCAACTATTGGAAAATCAATATTTGTGTCATAATCCTTACATATAAGTAAATATTGTGGGAGTACTATTTTTTGAAGGAAATAGGTTGTTTTACAAAAAGAAGCAAATTGTTTTCTGAAGACTAAACAATCCTATATAATAAAAGAATAATATGCAAATTGACCCTAATGGCTGAATGACAAGGAACGACCGGTCACTATGACACACACTGACCACCAGGGGGCAGATGCTCAATGCAGGAGCTTCCCCCTGGTGGTCAGTGCACTCCTACAGGGGGAGCTCTGCTCAGCCACAAGCCGGGCTGATGGATGCAAGCGCAGCAGTGGTGGAGGAAGCCTCTCCTGCCTCCTCAGCAGCACTAAGGATGTCCAACTGCCAGCTTAGGCCCACTCATTAGGGAGAATAGGCCTAAGCCATCAGTCAGACATTCCCCAAGGGCCCCCTGGGCTGCCAGAGGGATATCTAATTGCCAGCTTAGGCCTGCTCCCCTGGGGAGCAGGCCTAAGCTGGCAGGTGGACATTCCCTGAGGGCTCCCAGAATGGGAGAGGGCACAGGCCGGGCTGAGGGACCCCCAACCTCCAGAGTGCACAAATTTTCATGCACCAGGCCTCTAGTCATAAAATAATCCTTCATCTGACAAATGGTAAAATGACATGGGCATTGAGGAAATAAACCAAATTGTTATCATTTTGTAAATGTTCAAGGTAGAATCAAAAAGACCATCTCAATGTCCTTATTTTGAATGCACCAAGCTGACATGCATTTTCCCAGTATATAGAGTTCATGACTTCACTATTTCTTGAAGAATTAATGTGCAACTGTTATATGAGTCTTATCAAAACAAAGACTGAAACTGCTTAAACTAAATAGGAGGAAAACATAAAAGTTATAAATTATTTCCTTTTTCCTGTAGAGTTTGATTCAGTCACCTGATACACATTTTCTGAACAAGAATCTATATATATAAAAGGCTAAGTGACTGACTGTACGTATGTCCAACCATCTGATCGACCTACCAGCCAGTACATATAACGCACACTGGCAATTTAAAAATAAATGTTGACTTGTGCATGTACAATATTTGTCCCCATCTGACACTGGCCTCCCATTTAAATTAATTGTACAATGACTATTTATGATGATTATTAATAAATCACAAGGACAAACTCTAGACAGAGTAAGAATATTCCTACCTGAATCCATTTTCAGACATAGTCAGTTATATGTTGCTTTCTTTCGAGTTTGAAGAGCATGTGACATTGAAGTTAAAGTTGTAAATACTTCATCACAAGGGAAATTAGTCCAGCACTCTGAAAGTGTTTTTACTCTTAATGTGTTATACAGGGAAATATTAGAATAAGTTTAATCAATTCATCAGTCATTGTTTTTATCAGTGTTGTTTTTATATCATGTTTTTGTTATTTTTATATCATGTCTTTGTTGTTGTTATATCATGTTGTTGTTTATTTATTAATCAAATTATATATTCTTTTCATATACATTTTACTAATTTTCTTTCATCTCTGACACTTCTATTAGAGAGAAAGGGCAAATAGTGATATTAAAATATTTTTTCTAATTAATTTCCTTTCAATGTGCATGAATCCGTGCACCAAGCCACTAGTATTTCTATAAAACATGAGAAAACCACCTGTCGACATGCTAGAATTGCTTTTTAAAACAGTGCTAATGACAAAACCTATACTATGGTGTCCATTACAACGAGAAGAAAAATGTCATTTACGACAGATAATTTTATCCCTAATATTTTAATAATTTCTAAGAAAACAAACAAGGAAAACAGGTGGAAAAGGTGCGGTGATAAATCAACTTGTTGATAACAACTGAATGCTCTTTATCTGAATTTTTTGAATTGGAAATGATAAATGTCTATTCTACATCACCTCCAAAATAATATGAGGACTCAAAAGTACCCTCCACATTAAGAAATGGAGGCCACATGGCCTAGTGAGAAGCAATAACCTAGGGTCAGAGTGCAGTGTTTGGAACTCAGGTTCTGGTATTAGATGGTCCTGAGTTCAAAATATAGTTCTTCCATCTACTATTGTGTAAGTTCCCATAATGATTAATCTGTAAATATTGTCATGTACCAAATGAGAAAATGGTTGCTGAGAAGATTAAATGAGATAATATAGAGAACCTTGCACAGTGTGTACACGTAATAAGTGCTTGATATTATTATTAAATAATATTGATGTAGGTACCTATGGAGTAATGAAAATCATCTTGAAGCTATGAAGGCAGCTGTAAACAAGGTTTCATGTTTGCTTGGAACCCTTAGAGCTTAGGATAAAGAAAGCAAAAGTACACTCCTAAGGAAAGGGGAGTGGGCATGCCCAAAGAATACATTCTGCATTCTTCATCCTTAGAGGTTTTATCTGTTTTCATTTTAGCATTTTTAAAAATTTTATTTTTATTGTTCAAAGTATTGCATGTGTACCTCCTTGTCCCCAGTTGAACTTGACCCCCTCCACTCAGAGCCCATCCATACCCCAGGCCGACCTCACTATTGTCTGTGTCCATGGTTATGCATATATGCATATGAATTCTTTGGTTAAGCTAGTTAGAAATTGTAGGGGAGGTCCCAGGGGAAGATCTTAACAGAATATTCATTGGATTTCTGAGTGTGTTGTTTAATAGGCTGATATATTAAAATGAGTATATAATGGGTCTGGCATCATTTTCTGATCAGTTTTACCTCTATCTTGGATTACTCTGGGTCTGACCTGTTTTTATTACCTCCCTGACTATGGTGGTTTAAACCACCTGCTTTCAGGCATCTTCAGTTAGGGAGAATAGGGTCTTGTGATTTATTAGCTCGTTGTTAATCGCTCCGCTCTTCTGGCCATTTATCTCAATTTCCTCATTCCACTTGCCAGGGAATTTTTCTAGTTTCTTATTAACCTGCCTCGCTGCTTTAATGCACCCCTCAAATTTCCATAGTGATTGCCACAGGTCCATGCCCCATAAGGGTTCCCTTTAATAGGTCAAGTTTTCCTTGCCCTCCTGACTGACCATATGGCAAGACATTGGCCCTACTCATGAGTTAGTAAAAACTCAAACATAGAAGCGTTTGCCATCGTTCAATTCTTTTACCATTGCTAGGAAACAGCATGCAAGTTAGTGCACTAAGTTGATCTGTTTTTACCTTCTTCAGTCAGAGTGGTAGCCTTCCAAACAGAAGGATGTCCATTCATCTTGGAATTGCCACGTGTAAACCAAGCAGCTCTTTATTGTTTAGTAGAGAGCTGTTCATAGAACACTGTCCGTGTGGCAATTGTTTCTGGCTGCTCCTCAGGTAGCTCAAAAGCCAATTCTGGGAGGAAAGAGTCTCTTTACTTGTATCTCCTCCTTGCATTCACCAGGCAGATGATCCTGTATAAAAACCATTTCCATTTTATTATAGAACCTTCTGGGCTTTAGTAATTCTCTGGCATCACCTAAGACATCATGGGTATTTCAGGTTTCAAGATCACTTTATGCCCAAAACCTGGCTTTTGAATTGAGCAATTGATAGCATTACCACAGTCTATTCACTGAGTCAATACAGAATATTTGAAAACACATCCCTGCTATTTTCCCAGACATTTAAGAGGATTTTCTAAGTGTGAACTAGAAGGATATTAGATAATGTGCTATTTGCTCTCACTAAAATGGGTTTGAACTGGCCAAACATATCCCCATTGGGATTTTGGAATAGCTATGACCAGAAAATGGTGCATTATTGGTTTTTAGATATCACTTTAATTAATAAACTATTTAGTATCTACTAAAATAAAAGATGGGTATAAAAGATATTCTGTTCTATCGAGTTTAAATTTGAGAGAACATAATGATATAACACAATAAATAAAATCACAGCTAATTTTCTTTTTTTAAAAACTAAAATATAAAATAGATTTCCATTAAGCTATTAAAGTAGGGTTTTTCCTAATATATTTTATTTTAAACAATGGACTATTGAATTAGATAACAAAAGACATATCTTTAGAAATATCCAGAAAAAAAATAAAATTAAATAGGCATTTTGGGTGTGCTTTTTTAAGAGTCATGGAATTATATCTGATTATTCTATGACTACATTAGGACTATAATAATGATCATCATCTGGATAATAGAAAAATGAAAGAAAATTATAAAATGTCAGCTCACTTAGAATTTCATAACTGAGCCCTAAAATATGGTAAGCCCTTACTCTGACTGGACAACCCACAAAATTTTATTTTTCTCCTATTCTCATAGGACTATTATGAGTCTCATATGAAATGTATAAAGGGAAAAAATGTATGTTATTTTTGTCCTTATGGCTGCTCCCTGGTTCCTGCACTTTCATGGTTCCTTTCAAATTGTAGCATACTTAAGCCATGCCCACTCCTCAACTGCCTCTTCCTAGCTTTGCCAAGAGCACAGGGAAGGAAAGGATCAACCAAACATTTGTATTTTTATCACCACCTGAATTGTCTTCCTGCCTTTGATTTTGTAGTCCCAAACCAAACCCCCACCCCATCCCCTTAGCTCAAGATGGCATATAAGCTTTAACTAATAGGTCCTTGGGTTTCATATTTTAAAGAAACCCCCATCTGTATATATGTAATTAATTTGGTCATTTTATCCTTTCAATCTTCCTCCTGTTAACTTGATTATTATTCCAGCCAGAAGAATTTATAAAGGTAGAAAGAAACCTATTTTTTATTCTCCCACAATACAAAAGGATTATTTTTCTAATCCTGGATAAATTTTACCCAGTAACTAGGTCTTTCTAAAATTAACTCTGTGGGAGACTTTTTCTACATTAATTTTTTGACTTGTCATGCACTTTACAGTTGAGAAATCTTAACTTGATATAGAACATAACTAAACTGTTATGAATATAGTACAAACATTATTTTTATTGATATTAGCATCACTACCCACTTACAACATCTCCTGAGTAATCACAGAATTACACTCCTTTTATTTTGGAAGAGACCTATATTTAAATAATCCAAATTTTGTCTATATAGTTCTTTGTAGTAATTTAACTTTAGAAATGTCATTGTTAAAATTAGATAATCTATACCTTAAATGAGCATTTTGTTTACAGTAGCAGAAATTCCTTAGGTTCATCAATCACTTATTTTTTCCTTGTTATGATTTCAGAAAAGGGAAATATCTGACCATCATAATGCAGATTGACATATTGAAAACTATATTTGAAAAACTTTTCTGTTTAAACTGCTGAATCATAAATCGATGCAAAAAACATTAATATGATTCCCTGTGTATGATACGTTTTCAAATTAATTATGTTCTAAATATGTATAGAATATGTCAAAATTCTTGGAGCATCAGAGAGAGGAAATGATTCTCCGGCACAACTATGTACCTTTAATACACATCACCCAGATGACATTACCTCTACTTTATTAAAATACACAAGAAAGAGGAAAATTTTTTCAATTTGGGAATCTTTGCTATAAAATATCTGAGAGATGGATTTTTATAAATTCACTATGATTTGCATTGTTTTGTATGTGATGCCTATATTTAAAATATATCACAAAAGATAGTCTTCAACAATTACAAAACAACTCTAAGCAAAAATTGTAACATCCTTAGGCCATTGGTATTTTTTCTATTATTATATTTACGATAAAGAAGCAATTATACTGGTCATAGGACAAACAAACAAAAACCAATGTCTCACAATTAGTTTCATTAAAGTTCCTATGAGAAAAATGCAATTTTAATTCAGACTTTCATATCCATATACAAAATACTTTTCATAGTTTCCCTTAGAAATATTCTCAATTTAAACTTACATTTCCTGACTAAGTTAGTACTTTTTTCTACTTTTAGTTTATACTTTAAAAACTCTGGATTTCTCTAAATTGGAGTTTTCTGGAGTAACGATTCATTTTTTTATTTGCAATTTTAAACTTAGGAGACAATTATATTTGTAGTATGTAGAGTATAATATACTATTTATTTCTTAGTAAAAACTATTTTCATAGTAAAAAAAAAAAAAAAGAAAAAAGGTATGCTCTTATCCTTTGAGAAAGCATGGAGGGACCTGGAGAATATTATGTTAAGTAAAATAAGCCAGTCAGAGAAAGACAAGTATCAAATGATCTCACTCATATGTAGAATCTAATGAACAAAATAAACTGATGAACAAAATAGATCCAGGAACATAGAAACATGGAACAGATTGTAGAATCGCAGAGGGAAGGTAGGGGTGTGTGGGTGGTTGGGAAGAGATCAACCAAAGAACTTATATGCATACTAGAGGCCTGGTGCATGAAATTCATGCACTCAGGGTGTACCTCAGCCTGGCCTGTGCCCTCTCGCAGTCTGGAGCCCTCGCAGGATGTCTGACTGATGCAGAGGTGGGAGAGGCTGCCATGGGCGGTGCACTTGCCAGCCGTGAACTCAGATTAGGGCTATTGGCTGACTGGCACTCCCCCTGTGGGAGCACACTGACCATCAGGGAGCAGCCCCTGTACTGAGTTTCTGCCCCCTGGTAGTCAGTGTGCATCATAGTGACCGGGGGTCCCACCGTCTGGTCGATTTGCATATTGGCCTTTTATTATATAGGATATGCATAACCCATAAGCAGAAGCAATAGGGTGGTGAAGGCCTGGGGCAGGGGAGGAGGGTGAGGGCTGGTTAGAAGAGGTCAATTGGGAGAAAAAGGGGGCCATATGTAACACTTTCAATAATAAAGATTTTAAACAAAACAAAAAAAAAACATTAAAAAATGATAAGATTAGAAAAGAAGGCCTGGGGTGCAGGGCAGGAGCAGTGGAAGGAGAGAATGGGGAATAAAAGGGGTTGTCTGTAATACTTTAAACAATAAAGATAAATTTACAAAAATAATAATAAAATTAGAAAAGTAAAAAACAAGTATTCTCTCATCTTGTTGATTTTTTTAAGTATTTTAAGTATTCTGTATTTTGTTGTGTAATATTCTTGCTGTATTTGGATGCTTTTACATCTTCAAAGAGCTAATTGTTTTCAAAAATCTACAAAATTGAAATTTTCTTAGTTTCTCTACTGCTGAGCTACCAGAAAAAAAAAGCTATAAAAACTCTCAACCATTTTCCTCTAGTACCTTCAATGTAAATATACAACAAATTTATTGTAATGTGGAACATGCTCTTAATTTGGTGAGTAAACTAACATTAAAAATGCAAAATTTTGCTTCAAGATAAAAATTGTGAAGTTCATGGAAAAATTTTATAGGGAAAGTTAAATAAAAATTAAGGTAGATAGGAATCATATTATAGTTACCAAATTTAATTGTTCAGGTTTTTTATGAGTGACCAGCTTTCAGTGAGTGTGATTTTAATTACAAAATGATTGCATAGTGCACTAAAATGCACCTATTGCATAATTAAAATATGCCTGATAGCCCTAACCGGTTTGGCTCAGTGGATAGAGCGTCGGCCTGCGGACTGAAGGGTCCCAGGTTCAATTCCAGTCAAAGGCATGTATCTTGGTTGCGGGCACATCCCCAGTAGGGAGTGTGCAGGAGGCAGCTGATCGATGTTTCTCTCTCATCGATGTTTCTAACTCTCTGTCCCTCTCCCTTCCTCTCTGTAAAAACTCAATAAAATATTTAAAAATATATGCCTGATAGGTCTTATCCAAATGTACATCATATAAGCAAGACCACTGTAAAATATCTAAATTAGAAATAAATGAGCAAATTGTTCATTTAAATAATTAATATGGTATAAAGAAAGATGTTGTCTCTGTCCTGAAAGTTGACTTTTCCACTTTGGTCAGATATTGCTCAACTAGTGGCTCCTGTTCTTACCGTACTTGCCGGCGTATAAGACGATTTTTTGGCCCTGAAAAATATGCCTCCAAGTGGGGGGTCGTCTTATACGCCAGGTACACTTCAGATAGACTGCCCATAGTGCTTGCCCCGTGCCATAGTGGCCTCCCGATGCCCGCCCACTTCATTCCACATACCGTTCAGGCATC
>NW_006374611.1:1737141-1741927 GCF_000327345.1 Myotis davidii | reverse complement strand
TGCTCTCTCCCTCTATTTGTTATCTTACTTCTATCATTGACAGTCCCTCTAGGTTGTGGGCTGCTTGCCTGTGTTCCTGAGAAGCATCTACGGTACCAGTCTATAGAGTGTGTTTTCTTTAGTGAATTACCGGTATGTTTACCGGTAATAAACTTGCACTGTTTTATGTATATGTTTGATTACATACAGCCTTGTGACAGTTTTCCTGCATGTCATAAGCATTTGAATATAAATTAAAATGTTAAAATCAAATCTGATATTGTTTTACCTTTTATTTGGTGTGTGGAAGGTGTGCAGAAGAGGGGGTAGTCTTATACGGCGAGTATATAACAAACTCTGTATTTTGAGTGGAAATGTTAGGGGGTCGTCTTATACGCCCAGTCGTCTTATACGCCGGCAAATACGGTACTTATTTCTCTCCCTGGATAGATGCCTAAGGGATAGGAGTTGATCTGAAAGTAAAGGGAATTCTATCAAAATGGGATAACTTCACCATATTACCAGTGAAACTTGCATAACTGAGAACTATCAAATAGATTAAACTATCTTCATCTCTCAGGAAACTTTCTGTTGGCATAAAGCAGAAAATATTAAATGCCTGGTAAAAATAATACAGCTTCATTAAAAAGAGCTAACATGTATGTAGTACACAAAAAACCTCTGAAATTCTTGAGTAGCATGATGACATAGTTAAAACAGGAGCCAAAAAGAATTTGGTTAGTATTGTTGAATCAGTTTATCATTTCCCTTTTATTCAAGAAAAAATATTGGGACTAATTCAAATAGCACATATATTTTTAAAGACAGGGTAAAGGTATTCCCATGCCAAATGCATGCCAACTGATTTGACTGACCTTAATTATGGTTATAACATCTATTTGCGTTGCCTGGAAAACATCTATTTTCTGTACCTGGACACAATTGAATTTGAAAATCATTTCTGAGTTCTATCTATGCAAAATAGAATTAGGAAATAGTTATTCAAATACAAGAAATCCTCATGACTCTTCCTTTCCGTTATGTTCATCTTTCAGAGACACATTCTCAGAGGCTTAGTCTGGGTACTACAGATCCAAACTTCGTTGGTAAATCTTCATTCATTCAATAAACAATTACTGATCTCTTGCTCTGTGCCAGGAGTTGTAATAGGAACTATTGTAGTAAGGAAGAAATGCCCTCTGCCCAGAATTACCTCTCAGTCAAAAGGCATACATGTTAGCAGACAAGTTACAAGAAAATGAAATTCTTTTGAACAGTAGACAATAAAGTGTACATGCTCTGCCTGCAGGAATCATAGATGACCCTACTCAAGAGGTAACATTTGATGTGATAGATGTGAAAGAATTTTCCAGGTATAGAGAGAATTGAAAGCATTTGAGACTGAAGAAATAACATCTTGTAATTACAATGTGTAGATCCTCTGTGGCTGGTTCCAGGCTCTGTGTTTTTGCACAAAATGCACCTTTCTAAAGCTAACTTGCCCGACATTTTTCTCCAAATATCTAGAAGTTTAGCTCTATAAAGTCATTCTTGGGTTTCCACTCTATCCTTCACCTCCTTTGCTGCATTATAAAATATGCCCTATAGTTTTATTAAAGCTCTTATATTATGCTGTAACTGGATTTTTGAGTGTTTATTCCTACACCATCACCCAAAAACCTAATTTAGGACCTGAGTTATAGGTTTACTCAATCTATAGGTCTAAGAAGATAAATGAATATTGTTGGACCCTAGATAAAGAAGGGAAGAATGGGGTAAACTGCATAGATACCGGGTAAACCTAGGAGAGCAAGATACATATTTTTCTAAAGCAAAATAGAACATTCAGTTTTGTGGGTGTTTTTTTAATAGTACCCAAAGTGTCCTACACAATGCTGTGTTTGTTTGTTTGTTTCTTGATTAAGAGGTGCATTCACTGCCTTAATGTAAAAGGAGCAGGAGCTGAGACAGCTGAATAACGAACGGCAAAATAACCGCTGAGCGGAAACATGAATTTAGCTAAAGTTCAAAATATCAATTAGCTTTAGTACCAATCTTCTTGAGTGCATATTTTACTCCGTTAATGCTTGACAAAGTTCATTCAAAGGTGTTGATGAGAATTTAGCATGTTAACACAATATTGTATACTCTATATTAGTTATGTACTATTCAAATATTAAATAAAAAGTTGGTTCCTTAAAACAACCCAAAAAAACAACCACTCAAGCTCTTGCAGTTTCTGTTTCTGGGGGGCCAGGAATGGGACTGGCCTGTGAGGGACTCTGGCTCAGGCTCTGTCATGCGGTGGCTGTGAGAGTGTTGATAGGGACTGAGGTCATTTCCCAGGTGGCTCACCTTCATAGCTTTGGCAAGAGGCCTCTCTGTGCCTCACCACCTGGGCCTCTTTCCACGGGTTGCTTTCCTGCTTTCCATGTTCTTACAACATGGCAGCTAATTCCCCCAAACCGGGTGCAAGAGAGAAACAGAGAGACAGAGAGTGACACCTGAGAGAGACACAGAAATACAGAGAGAAACAAAGAGAGAAGGAAACTGCAATTATTTTTATGATCTCACATAAGTCGTACACCATCATTTCCATAATTTGTTAGAACCATGTTATTAAATTCAGCCTATGCTCAAAAGTTAGGAAATTCAGCTCCATTTTTGAAGGAATGTCAAAAATTTGTGGACACGTTTTTAATCACCACATGGAGGTATAAGGTGAGTGAGATAGAGAAAGCCTTGCTCTTAGGAAGATCATATTCCACTTCAGTAAGATGAAAAATCTACAAATAAAATTATTAACAAGATAATGTCAGACTTTTGTAAGTCTTGTGAAATCAATGTACAAGTATCTGCATTACTGAGAACCCAGGAGCTGAGAGTGCTAAACAGACTGCTCAGGGCAGACTGCTCGGTGGAGGTTAGTATGACTGAGATGAAAAGGGAGACAAGCCATGTGAAGTGCCAATGAGAGAACTTTCCATGGAGAAGAACCTGCCCAAGGAAACAGCAAGGTCTTCCCTTTCTCCTTTCTTCTTCCTTCCCTTCTTCCTTCCTCCTTTCTTCCTTTGATCGTCTTTCATTTTTTTAATTTTCTCAGCCTTTCAGTTTTTCTTTTGATGTTTCTTCTGTTCCATGTTATTTCAAAATGCAGTGAAGGTGGATTTCAAAATTCACTTAAAATATAAAACGATATCAAAAGAAATAATTGAACATTTATTTACATACTCAACAAATATTTCTGGGGCCCTATCTTGTTCCAAGTATTTTACTTTTTCCTGGTGCTAATATAGTGATTAAAAACAAACCGGATACCTAAAGAACATTGCAGGTTAGAGGAAGTAACAAAAGTTAGTTAATCATTCTAACTGATGATTAGCACATTGATATACTGGTTTTCAAGGCAAGGGATCCTTTGTGAATTTGACCAAATTCATGGGTTACTGGCTTCATTGTGCAAAAAATACTTAAACTAACATGTGGAAAAGGGTAGGATTTAATTCTGTGAAGAGAGATGCGGAAAGCATTCCAATAAATAATACAGTATGTCACATGCCCTGTGCTGCCGAGAGAGATGAGTGGGGAGCGGAAGGAGTAGTTTTCAAGGAGAAACAAGATGCATTTGAAAATTAACACTGCAGGCCAATTAGAGAAAAAGGTATACTGCTTTCTGGGGTAATTTGGAAGTGGTTGGTACCAAACACACTTCTGGGGCCTCGTTTTGGGGTTCTTGCTGATGGGCTTATCATACTCCTTCATTCAAAACTTTAAAAAAATTGAGAAACATGCACACAAGTATGATAGGAGTAAAATACTACTTTCATTGCTAAATAACCAATCAAGGAACAGAGCTTGAAAACCAGCTTTCTACTTGTTATAAGTTGAATTGTGCCATCCAAAAATATACACCAAAGTCCTAACCACTTGTACCTCAGAATATTAACTTTTTGGAAATAGAATCATTGCAGATGTAGTTAGCTAAAGTGAGATCTTGAAGGCTGTCTCTCTACCCTTCAAGAGCAGGCAGGGCACCTGACGGAGATGGGCCCTGCATCCACTATGACTGCTGTCTGGGGGAGAGTGAGAGAATCCACCCACTCTATCCTTCTTTAGTTCTCCTTGCTGGACCAGTTATAGATAATAAATTTGACACAAGACTAGATTAACAGGAGAAAAAAACTCAACTTAATAAATGGGCATGGAAAAAAATCACAATATGATGATCAGATAATTAAATAAGGCTAAAAGAAATAAGTGAACTAGGCAACTTTTATACTTTTCAGACAAAGAAACAATATGCTTGTAAGAAGTGGACAGGACAAGGCAAGTTAGTGCTCATTAGGAATGAATCTAAGCAAGATTTGGGCTTAGATAGTAAGTTAGTGAAGGTGCTGCAAAGTTTGTTTATACAGGCTTTTCCAATTCCAGGTTTTGTAAGTCTTGCGATAAGGCCATCTCTCCACCCTTCAAGAGCAGGCAGGGCACCTGACATGGAGATTTTTTTACCTGCTTTTTGGGGGAAGAGGAGAGCCCTTCCTACTGCTGCTGCTCCTCAGGTGATTTTAGTATGAAATAATCTGTATGCCATTGTGGGATATCCTGGGGCAGCCTTCCCTGGGTCCCAGCATATCCTTATTAAAAAAAGAGACACAGAGAAGAAAATGTCATGTGAAGACACAAAGGGACACAGTCATGTGATGACAGAGGCAGAGATTGGAGTGCTGGAGCTACAAATCAAGGGATTTTAAGAATCAGTGGCCTCTCTCAGGAGTTAGGAAGAAGCAAGGAAGAATTCTCCTGCACA
>NW_006374611.1:1714283-1737093 GCF_000327345.1 Myotis davidii | reverse complement strand
GAAATTTCAAACAGAAATGTGTAGTTTCACTGTGGACACCTGTGGATTTTTCCAGGCTGGTGCTAGGCAGGCATTCCCTTCTTCCCCCAAAAGGCCTTCTTGTAAACTGAAAAAAAAAAAAAAAAAGCTAGATAAGAAAGGATAACACAGGGTTTTATTTTCACATTCTTAAAATATCAAAGGTGGGGTTGGCATTAAAACATACAAAATGCATAGCCTTTTTATCACCTAATTGGAATGTTCATTGGTGGTTACAAGATGATGATTTTATTGGAAATGAAATAGTTTCACAGAGATTTCAATGTAAAAATTTTCACAATTTGATGGCTATGGGATGGAGATATGGGAATGATAAATTACTAAGTGAGGAAATTTCAGCAGAAGAGTGATAAAAATAATAGAAAAGCAAAAAACAAATAGTAGAAAAAGAGCGAGATTAATTACACATATATTGCATAGCCAATAACATTTGCTAGATGTGGACTAATAGAAAGAACCACATAATTTCTTATAGAACTTACAGATTAAAACTTAATCATTTGTTTAAAAGAAGCATAAGAATTCCTGATATCAGGGCCGCCTTACTGCCATGCTGCTTCATAACTGAGCTATAACACTACTGAGCTGTTACACAATGCATTGTTCCATAGCTATATAGTGTCAGAATTGAGCTGTGTGCAATAAATAAAGTCTCCTACTTCGCCACATCCCACCTCCACAACGAATTCCTGATACCAAGACTCAAAGGACATTTTCTCCATACATTTCTATAAAATAAGAACACTTTATAATTCATCAAATAACATTCTCACCAAAAATGTAGCAATAACTATATCAGCAAGAATATTATGCTTAGTTCAACCCAAGGGTTAAATTTAAAACTATCTCTAAGCATGACTTTTTGTAATGTTTGGCAATCTTATAAGCATTTACTCTCTCAATGAAGTGTTAAGTTGCAATGGGTTGGAGGTGATAGCTCTGACAAGAGAATGGGCTATTACTCTCCTGTGTGATTAAGTGACTCACCAGACAGCTGTGCTGAATATGACATTGGCATTTGCTTATGAAAATTGAGATGTATAACAAAAATGGTGTCTGGGTAGAAGGATGACTTACCACTGCTCAGAAAGATCTTAAGATGCAATCCTTGTTTGGAGAAGAGTTGTGTAAAAAAAAAAAAAGGAAAGAAGGTGAGTCTTCAGGACACAAATAGAGAAAGGAGGCCCTGAGATTTTATGTATAATAAAAACTTGTAGCCCCCAAATAAGTAAACAAATAGGGCAGTTTTTGTATAAAGAAACTGTCATGGAAAGCAACTAACAATGTAGTCAAAAATTCCTTGGAAAACTAAACACTTAGATAAATAAGACCAACATTCTTTTCTTTTCTTTTTTGGTGGGGGGAAACCAATATTTTTGATAGCTGGTCCTAAAGCTGGATCTATAATTATTTTCAAAGAATGAAATAATTTGATTACCTGGTAGGCGGAATGAGAAACTGCACACTTTGTTTTGCATATAGATGACTGTTTCATGTAGTAATATCTGCCTCAGTTGAACAGATTTGGTGTTTTACTTCTAATACTTATTATGTTTATATAACATTTTTATATCCTATACTAGGGGTCCAGTGCACAAAATTCATGCGGGGGGTGGGGGGGTGGTCCCTCAACCCGGCCTAAACCCTCTCTAATCTGGGACCCCTTGGGGGATGTCTGACTGCTGGAAGTATGACATCCCTCTTGCAACCTGCCACCCCTGCCAGCCTGCTCACCCCAACTGACCCCCCTGCTGGCCTGATTGCCCCCAAATGCCCCCCAGTTGGCCTAATCACCCCCAACTGCCTTCCCCTCCTGGCCTGATTGCAGCTAACCGCCTCTGCCTCGGCCAAGCCACCATAGCTTTGTCTGAAAGGATGTCCGGAAGGTCTTCTGGAAGGTCTCCCAGTCTAATTAGCATATTACCCTTTTATTAGTATAGATAATAAAAGGCTAATATGCAAATCGACCAAACAGCAGAATGACCGGTCGCTATGACATGCACCGACCACCAGGGGGCAGACGCTCAATGCAGGAGCTGTACCCTGGTGGCTAGTGCACTCCCACATGGGGAGTGTTGATCAGCCAGAAGCTGGGCTCATGGTTGGTGAGCACAGTAGCGGTGGCAGGAACCTCTTCCACCTCCTCAGCAGCGAGCTAAGGACTCCTCAGGGGATGTCCGACTGCTGGCTTAGGCCCGCTCTCCCCAGGGAGCAGGCCTAAGCCAGCCGTCGAACATCCCCCAAGAGGTCCCAGACTGCAAGAGGGTGCAGACTGGGCTGAGGGACCCCCTCCCCCAGTGCATGAATGTTGTGCACTGGGCCTCTAGTTTATTATAAGTAAACAAGTGCATTTTCAAAACTACATGCACAAAAATGTTGGATGTGTCATTTAGGTTTCTTTCTATTGTAAATGAAGACCAAGTAAAACTATCAACATATATAAAAGCCTAAGCGACTATTACGACTGGTCAACCGAATGACCAGTCACTATGACACACACTGACTAACAGGGAGCAGCCGCTCAATACAAGAGCTGCCCCCTCATGGTCAGTGTGCTTTCATAGCCAACCTCCTGCTGCCAGCCAACCTCCCACAATCCCTCCCCCTGGCCGGCCAACCTCCAGCGGTTCCTTTCCCTGGGACTTAACCTGTGCATGATTTCATGCCCTGGGCCTCTAGTCCTATATAATAAAAGGCTGGTATGTAAATAGACCAAATGGTGGAACAACCAGAACAACCAAACAACCAGTTGCTATGACGTGTGCTGACCACCAGGGGGCATGTGCAGAACATGCCGGGCGTCAACTGCGGCAGGATGGTGGAGCAGGTGCGTGGAGGCACCAGACCAAGGCGGGGCACCAGTTGCTGTCATCAGGGCAAGCCTCTGGTGGTTACTGAAAATTCTTTGCTCCCACCGGCCATAGTCCCACCCAGCACTCACACCTGCTGCTGGCGCTGGCTCCACTTGCACCTGCTGCCGACACCGCCGCTCGCACCCACTGCCAGCACTAGCCCCGCTCACACCTGCAGCCGGCGCCGGAGCCACCACTTGCACCCACTGCTGGTGCCCAGCACTGGTCCCAATCACTTGGTGCCATCAGTGGATGCGAGCAGCGGCTGATGACCCTGATCGCCCCTGAGGGCTTCTCCACCTCCCCCTGTCCTGAGGGGCGATTGGGGCAGCAGCTGCTGCTTGCACCCACTGCTGGTGCCGGCCCCAACCGTTCTGTGCCAACAGTGGGTGCAAGAGGGGCTGGCACCGGCAGTGCGTGGGAGTGGCGGCAGAGGGAATGGGGCTGCCAGCAGACAGGGACGGGGGGGCCTCAGCAGAAAGGGCTGTGCGAGGGCATAGAGAATGGGCCAAGACCCGCCCCTGTGCCCACCCCAGCCTTGAGGCCCACAGTTCCTTTCAAGGTGCACAATTTGTGCACTGGGCCCCTAGTAATAAATAATAGGCCTTTGTTTTCTGATATAAAGAAGTTCAGAGGAAAGGTCATTCTGGGATGAGTTCATTCAGGGCTCAGTGGTATCCCAGCATTTCCATCCTCCTTTTCTACCATACTCAGCCTCCCAGTTATGTCTCACTCTACTAATGCTTGATGATTCCCACAATTCCAGGCATCACACACAGAAGAAACACCATCCAGTGGAGTACTGGGCATTTTTTTTTTCTCAACTGTCCCTTTTATCTAGTAAGGAAAATTTCTCTAAGAGCCAAGATTTCTATCTCTTCTCATTTGTAAGGATTGTGGCACATATTCACGCGCAAACAAATCAGTGACTAGAGAATTAAGACATTATGATTGGTTTAACCATTCATCATTCACTCCAGGACCTCAGAGTGAGTGAGGCCTATGACCATATTTTCTGAGACCCTGATTGCATGTCACAAGACTACCCAAATGGAATTAATGTTCCCAATGAGGAAAAATAATGGCAGAAAGTGTTGCAACCAGTGTGCCTGCCACAATCAATAAAGGCACTTATTATAAAAACTGAGATGAAATGACATTGAGGATTTCATACATGTTTCATTTTGTTTCTGTTGCAGGAAAAAAATTCATCCCCCTTTGCTGGCTTAAGCAGGTAGAGGAAAAGAGTGAATACAAAAGGGGAAATAAATGGGTTAACTATTATTCTCGGAGAGTAGCCGGGCCTTTGAAAAAAATGAAGCTCTTTGGTGATTGCTGTTGTTGCTGCTGTTGTTTCGCAGTAAGGAAATACTAGTAGGCCCTTTGGGAAGTCAAACTCCACAGTGAAAGAGTGGAATGTATTGTTTGTGTTTCCAGGAGTTGTTAGAAAGTTGAAAAACCCTGAAACGAATCCTAGAAGATTAGAACAAAGGATAAGGATGGAGGATCTCATTAAAGACTGACTTCTGAGCCTTTTGAGTTAAGGAGCTCCAAGATATAAAAACTAAAGAGAAGTGATCCCAGTCTGTTCTGTTTTGTATTATATTATTTATTTTTCACAAAAATTTACTGAAAATTAGAGTTCTGCATGACAAAGTTTGTCTAGATATGTCCTAACCTGATAAAATTATAAATAGGTCATTTTTTTTCTTAAAATTCTTAAATTTGATGGTGAATTAATTAACTAATAACATGACAAATATCCATTATGCTGTCAGTCAAAATTTTGACAGGTCAAATAAAATTCTGTACTCTAAAAGGGATTAAACCAGAGTCAAGCGAGAGTGCCATGCAGTGTGCCCCACCAGGCAGGAGGGAACTTAAGTGCAAACTATCATTATCTTCCTTCTCTGATGATGCCATTTCCTTATGGATTAGAGTTAGACTATGATACCATCAGTACCTTTCATCCTCCACATCCTTCCTCTTGTCTCCTGGAACAGGATGTCCTCAGGCATCTTTTGTATTCTGCTCTCTTGACAATTTCAAGCTTCTGATCTATAGCTGTGATCTATGGTAATCTGATTTATGTATTGAATAAAATTTCTGTTGAGCTTCAACCTGGATAATCAAAGGCTGAGGAATCTAAATATCCAACTTACTATTGTATTCAACCTGAATATCTTTTATTAAATACAGTGGGGCCTTGACTTATGAGTGTCCCAACTAACGAGTTTTTTGAGATACCAGCTGTCTCTTGGCCGATTTTTTGCATTGAGTTGATAGAGTAATTTGAGTTAATGAGCTCCTTAACGAGCTCCTTAACGAGCTCGGTCTTGGAACGAATTAAACTCCTAAGTCAAGGCCCCACTGTAATTCATTTTTGTTTTTCAAATATATCAATTTCTTGCAATTATAGAACTGAGGTTCCCTTTTTTTTTTGTTGCCACCACCTCCTAGAATATGGAAATGGTTGTATTTTTTGTTTCCTTTTTTGAAAGATCATCTGGTGGCAATTTGAATTTAGACCATTAGGTATTTCCAATCTGATAGAACCTGTCTTCTCTGAAGTACAAGAGTTGTATGCCAGTGGGTGAATAAGGCAAGGGTGAGTTACAAGGCTTAAAGAAAATGGCATGTAATTTGAAAAACTGGTGATAAGAATAGGGGACGGAATTGACTTAGGATAAATAAAAGAATTTCAGAGAATACTTGTATTACCACAAATTTATGGTGAAAATAAACTACCTATTTTGTGAGTATGCTTTTTCCTAGCAATCTACAAAATTTTCCTCGCAAAATGCAACCATATCCCCTCTATCTGCAGTTTTATCATTCCCATCCACTTGTTCTAGAGGACGCAAGTCCCTTGACCCCTGCACATTGTTGCATTGATCCCCTTTTTCACTAAATCCCCTTCTCTAGAGCCCAATACCATTAACCATTTAAATTACTCTCCCTACTCACTCTCTCAATATTCTCCCTTCCTAACTTCTTTATATCTACTCTGAAAACAACTCACTTTAAATCTAGGGTTCTATCAGGATCAATTCTACTCCAAGCTGTGCACTTTTTTAGGGAGATTCCATAGCTATCATCAAGTTTTCAAAGGCTTTGTAAGCCCCAAAATGTTAAGATCAAATTAGGTTATTAGATGAATCTAACATTTAATAAAAAGATGAATCTATATTTAATAAAATGTTATTAACAAATTATTTGTGGTTTTTCTACATATATGGGCTGTAATTATCTTAGGTCTTCCCTGTGACTTATTATCTCTCTAACTTATTAATCTTCCTTAACAGGTTTCAGAAAGTAGTTTTGAGCAGGGTCAAGAATATATTTGCTTTGTTCTTTTCTCTTCAACACTTGATTTTACTTATCTAAAAAATGTCATTAGACTTGATAGAGAAAAATCATATTCTTTTGAAACATTCAATTTTAATGGGACATACAATAAATAATAAATTTATTTATGCAAGTTGTGGTACAGAGGAGAATTCTCCCATTCTAACCTTCTTTAGCTTTTCTGGCTGGAATAGCTATAAAATAATAAAATTGACACAAGACTAGATTATCAGTAGAAAAACATTAATATGTGCACACAGGAGAATCTCAATATGATTAGCTCAGAGCATAAAATGAGGCTCAAAGAAGGAATTGAACTAGGCATCCTTTTATACTTTTTAGGCAAATAAACAATACATTTGTGAGAGACTGACAGGACAAAGAAAGGGGGTGTAACTGAACCCACATTTGTCTGCCAGTCCAACAAAAGCCAAACTCATGAGACAGGTACTAGTGAAAAAGAAAGAGGTTTATTCGAGTGCTGGCATCTCCAGAACATGGGGGGACTTTTTGTCCTCAAAAACCCATCTTCAAAATCTCAGTGCAGGAGCGGCTTTTATAAGGATGGAGAGGGGAAGCAGAACAGAGAGAGCAGGGGAGAGGGATGTGAGAGGCAGCTACCCCTCAGAAAGGGGAGCATGTGAAAGAGAAGGGGTGTAAATCTGCTTCTGCTTCTTGACGTTCCTCCCATCTTTTTGGCACTATCTCTCTTCAAACAGGAGTTTGTAGATTTAGGCCGGACACTTGGACACTTGTGAACCCTCAGAGATGGCACTAGGCAGCCCTTTCTCCCCCCAAACAGACTTCTCTAAACTGTAAAAAAAAAAAAAAAGATAAAGATTGAAAACACAGGGGTTTATTTATACACTCTAAGAAAACAGAGGTTTGGCCTAAGCCTTGAGGAAAAGCAGAATGCACACCCTTTATAACTAAATTGAAATGTTAAGGCATGGTTACATTAGTGCTCCCTAATGGGAGGAATCCAAGCAGGTTGGGGTCCTCTGTTAGTGAGCAAACAAAGTTGAGGCTTGGGTAGTAAATTAGTAAATGTGTCACACTGCTTGTTTATGAAGTTTTATTCTACTCTAGAATGAATAGCTCTTGTGCTAAGGTTGTCTCTCAGTCCTTCAGGAGTGGGGAGGTCATTATCACAGAGATTTATTTCCTGTTTTTAGGGGGACAGAGAGAGAGTTCTTCCTGCTGCTCAGGTGATTTTAGTTCAAAATAATCAATATGCCATTATAAGGGCAGCCTAATTTTGGTCCCGATATGTGAACATATTTGATCTGAAACTATCCAAATATATCTTATTGAAAATGGGTCTGAATCAAATAATTTGTTATGTTTTCCTTTAATTATTTATATTAATGACCCAAAATGTTAATTTCAAATAAGTTATGTTTATAATAACACAAGATAAGAAGGAATGTAATAGAAATTATCTAGAGATGTATTCTCTTAATTTGATTCTAAGAACTTTTAAAGACTTTCCTTCAACAAGTTTCAAAGTTTATTTGCTGTTTTACTAATTCACTGGAATAATGTATGAATATGGAACCATACCAACATAGAGTTACTTAAAAATACCTAAGAGACATTTTTATCATCTACCTTAGTGGAAGAACTTAGGATGAATTTGGATTTTATAAGCTGTTTTATAATGAGAAGGAAATGATTCTCATAAAAGGGGAAGAAGTGATCATTTGTAAGCTGAAAATGAAACATTTAAAAGCTTACTTTTTGTAACAAAAATGTAATCCTAAAATTGACATTTGATGGATTTTACGAATACCTCAGTGTATGCAGGAAAATGACACAATGATAAAAGAGAATGTTGCACGGGAATATCAGTGAAGATTGAAACTCGTGCTAAAAAAGTCTTCCTACCGCTGACAGCATCATTAGAGCTATTAACCAAACAGTATGCAATGCCAAACCAACATACCTGTAGTGATTCATTAGGGAGTAACTGAATTTATACTCTATGCAGTGGGCCAAAGGAACAGAAATAAAATAAACTTGCTACAAAGTACCAAATTCTTTTTTCTTTTCTTTCTTTCTTTTTTTATATCAAGGAAACATATATTTAATGCAATAAAAAAGTGAAATATCTTTTTTTTTAAGTCACCAAGGTTTCTAAGAGGAAATAAAGTAAGAAGTAAACAGGATTAGGAACCAGTGACAGTGGGGAAAGACAGGAGCACCTTGTATATTTTATCACCTATCATTAGTTTCATTATAATATCTATAAGTACTAATCACCATTCCAAACATTGCATATACATCGATTATCACCACAAAGTATTATTTATTGGTTTGTTCATTTTACAAATAAGGCATCAGAGGCAAAGAGCAGGTAATTAACTTTCCCAGTGACGTATGGTCAGTAAATAGCAGAACAAGGACGTGGTGCTAGTCCAACTGCAGCACAGGTGCTGTTCTACCACTTTACAAAAATGGACCTGATCACTGCCCATACGTACCAGAAACTTATTCTGAAAAATATACTCTCTCCTAATCTAAGAAATTTAAGAAGGAAGCATGAGTACAAGATGTACTTTTAGGGTAAGCTTTAAGTAGTATTTCTGTATCACATCATTCCAAAGGATATAGAAAATAACTATATTAGTAATAAAAATTCATTTTAAAATGTTAAATTCTTACGAAAAGTTAGAAACATAAGGCAAGTATCATAATTTTAACAAAGAAGCAACAGGAAACTTAGTTACACTAAATAATCTGACCCCAGGTTCTGAATTAAACCTACTCAAATTCCAAATTTACCACTTAAAAGATATATGAACTTAGATGAGCACAGAGACTCAATGATCTCATCTGTTAAAAGAAACAAGAAATTAATCTATTTAACAGTGTTATTTTCACAACTGCATGAGTTCTTGTACGTTAAATGCTTAGCAACACACCTGACAAATTGTAAGCAATTAAAACAACTATCACTATTAAAAACAAACAATAAAATAAGTGGTTATTTTTTCCCATTGTATTCAGATATGAAAATGTACATAATAAGAGGTGTACTTATGAAGCAAAGAATGTATTGAAAAATTTTATCTTTTTACATGAAAATTAAGTCATGTTGATTGAATGAAACAGCCAAATGGGAAAGAGATGTGAACTGCTAATATATTATTGAAATGTGAAAAAAATCATTTTTCTTAGACTTGAAAATTATTTGTACCAAAGAAATTTTTTGTACCAAATAAAGTTTTTAATTTAGTACTTAACTTTTCTTTTAATGCTTATCTTGATTCACAATACCAGTAGAGGTAACTAGACCTTGCCAAGTTATTGTACAAATTGTTCTACAATACCTACTTTAATAAACAGATTTTATCGGTAGTTAGTATTTCCCCAAGCTAATAAGTTTTATCATTCTGCTTTATAGGTATACGTTAAGAATATTTCCATCTGTACATGTTGAAAAATAACTGACATTGAGTCGATCAACCCAATAGCATATTTTTACTTGGCTCTAAACATTTCTTTTTTGAGTTTTGTTAAAATGTAATACTTAAAATTTTAACAAATATTAGCTTGAAAAAAAAAAATCAAACCTTTATATCAAAATGCCCTGGAGGAAATGCCCTCTAGCATACTGGTATATCCTATACAGTAGGTCCTCAGGTTACCTCGGAGATCAGTTCCTACAGTGTGACATACGTGATTTTTGCCTTAAGTCGGAACCCACCTACATAAGCACCTACGTCACTCACATGGAGCACATACACAGCAGTAATGAAGTGAAACAGTAAAAAAAGAAAATTTAAAAGAAAGATAACAATTCCTGACCTTTACTTGTGGTAAATAAATAATAAAGAACATAAAGCACATATGTACATACATTGAAATGATAGAGTTGTTTTTACATAAATAAATGGGGGATTGCGACCTAACCACAAAATGATGTATGCTGAGTCCTACATAACTGTCTGTATAATCTGTATAATAAAAGGCTAATATGCAAATAGACAGAATGGCAGAACAAATAGAACAACCGAACAACCAGTTGCTATGACATGCACTGACCACCAAGGGGCATGCACAGAACATGGCGGGCATCAGCTGCGGTAGAATGGTGGAGCAGGTGGGGGGGGGGGGTGCCAGACCAAGGCGGTCGCCAGTCGCTGTCATTGAGGCAAGCCTCTGGGGATTACTGAAAATTCTTTGCTCCCGTGCTTCTCAGTCCCTCCCAGTGCTCACATCTGCTGCAGGCACTGGCCCCCCTTGCAACTGCTGCTGGTCCAGATCGCCCCTGAGGGCTCCTCCACTTTCCCCTGCTCCTGAGGGGAGATTAGGGCCGGCAGCCGCCTCTTGCACCCACTGCCTGCGACAGCCCCGCTTGCACCTGCTGCTGGTGCCTGGCACCAGTCCTGATCACTTGGCGTCATTATCGGGTGCAAGTGGTGGCTTCCAGCTCTGATCGCACCTGAGCACTTCTCCACCTCTCCTTGCTCCTGAGGGGCAAGGGGAGGGGGCAGCAGCTGCCCCTCACACCCACTGCAGGCGCTGGCCCCAATTGCTCTGCACCTTCACTGGGTGCCAGCAGGGCCGGCGCCATCAGCGTGTGGAGCTGCAGCAGTGGAGTGGGGCTGCTGGCAGACAGGGCACTGGGGGCCGTGGCGGGAGGGGCTGGGCGGGTGTAGGGAGGATGGGCGAGACCCACCGCTGTGCCTACTGCAGCCTGGCGCTGCCCACAGTTCCTTTCAAAGTGCACTGGGCCCCTAGTTTTAATATATTTGCTTCAGTCTTTTTGCCTTTCAGTTCCATTAGTAAAACATCATATGTCATTTCACATATAAACCAGTAATGGTACATCAAATCCTGTTTATGCTGTAGGAATTTATTCTTAATAATAAACCCTGCTTAGCCTCTATTGTGGCCAAAGCCATTCATGAACTCTTTTACATTTTCACTTTCTTAAAACACAAAACGCTTCATTTGAGTTTGTGACTAATACCACTTTTGTTTGGTGCTCAAGTTTAGACTAAACCTTTGTGATTATGATTTGAAGTTTCAGCAAATAATGCAAATCTACACATAACAAAGCATTCCAAAAATATTATGTGTTTTTTTAATAAACTTTTGTCCATAGAATTATTCAGTCGTGATACAGATACAATTTTCAATGTCCCTTCACTAAATATAATAGTGCAAGTATTGAGGAGATAGAAAAGGAAGCTAGGTAGGCAGGGGTGGGACCATGGGGGGAGGAAGTAGAGCCAGGAAATCCAACAAGGTGGAATTGCTAGGGCAACCCATTTGGGTAGGCAAAGAGGGGTGCACATGGAGACGTGAGCTTTAAAATGTATGAATGCTGCTAAGACAAGCAGCTTGCAGATAACCAATCACATGGCAGTAAGGCGTATAAACCAATCCCAAGGATGTTGCTAAGGCAAAATTCTTTGAAAAGGCCAATCAAAAGCTCGCAGGCATACATTCAAACAGGCCTGCTCTCCTCTCTCTGCTCTCTCTGCAACACGCAGTGAGTTCCTGCGGTTCCTGTGGCGGGGGAGCACATCCCTGCGTCCTGGTGGCTTATGGCCGTGTGGGACTCCACCCATGGACTCATGGACTTTAGCTTGGACTCTGAACTACACCAGCTCCAGCATGGAATGGAGTCTCTGGACGCTGGCCTGAACCCCAGCTGCACCTCTTCCAGGACTGGCCTTTCTCAATAAACTTTGGTTCCATTCATCGTGTTTTGTCCGCAACCGTGTTCTTTGATTTCCTGAGATAATGAAATCGGACTCAAACGCCCCGCATTTTGGTTTCATTATCACAATAACAAGGTAACAAAATTTTATTCAGCAGTTAATCTTATTTTTTCTGTTCCATAATCAAAAACACCAAAATGTTTATTGTTATATTTTTTACAACAATGTTCAAACCCTGTCTAGTTGACGTATTCATGATGTACAGGTTAATGCATTGAAAGTGTGGCTCACCACCTGTGTTTTCCTGTTTCCTAGTTTTAGAGTAGAAAAAGATAAATATTGGATTATGTGCAATTTTAGTTAATGAAAAATTCTGCTTGATTTTTGTTCAATTTAGAATAAAATCTAATGAAAAGCACATTGATGCTTCATAAGGTAAAATTAGTAATCCATGATATTATTCTTTCAAAATATATATCTTTATTGATTTCAGAGAGGAAGAGAGTGGGAGAGAGGGATAGAAACATCAAGGATGAGAGAGAATGATTGATTGGCTGCCTCCTGCATGCCCCACACTGGGAATCGAGCCCACAACCTGGGCATGTGCTCTTGACTAGAATCAAACCCAGAACCCTTCAGGCTGCAGGCTCACGCTCCATCCACTGAGCCAAAGTGGGTAGGGCATCAATCCATGACATTATTAATAACACAACTGAAATTTATGATTTTTATTTATCTTTTAGTTAATTAATTTAATGAATAAAAATCAAATTTTGAGCCAGATGTCTAATTTAAAAAATATATTTATTGATTTTTAGAGAGAGAGAGGAAGGGAGAGAGAGAGGAAAAAGAGAGAGATGAATTTGTTGTTCCACTTACTTATGTGTTCATTGGTTGATTCTCGTGTGTGCCGACTGAGGGATGAACCTGCAACCCTGGCATATTGGGATGATGCTTTAACCAACGGGGCTACCCAGCAAGAGCAGATGTCTATTTTTTTATTTTTTTAGGGAGTAAGAAAATTATACAAACAAATAATATGTATGAAGATATAATAATAAATTATTGTCAATTTTTTAAAAAGATAAAGGTTGTCTAAATAATCTGTAGTTCTCTTTCTTATCACTGATAAGCATGTTATTTTACATTATTTTTATAGACTTAAGTTTTTAAATGGGTTAGTCCCTTTTAAAAGCAATCATGAAAAACAGCAGTTGAGATGATAGAAAAGGTCTTCTAGTAAGAAAAACAGAAGCAAATCATTCTTATTGTGAGCTAAATTGATATGCTATAGGAAAGCGAGGAGGCTAGTTTCCTCTCTCACTCTCTGTCTATCTCTCTCTCTCTCTCTCTCTCTCTTTTTTTTTTTTTTACCAATGTCAGTTTCCTATTTTACTTTAAATCTTTATTGTTAAAAGTAGTACATATCTCGCCTTTTCCGTCCCATTGACCCCTTCTAGCCTGACTCTGCCTTCCCCACCTCCCCCCAAACCTTCACCACCTTCCATAGTCTGTGTCCATGGGTTATGCATACTAGTATATACATACAGGTTCTTTGGTTGACCTCTTCCCACCCACTCACCCACTCTCCTCCACCTTTCCTTCCCCTCCCCTTTCTCTTGCTCCAGTTCCTTGCTGCAGGCCCTCTGAAGGACTCACATTCAGCCTGTATCCTGCTGAGTTCCAGAACGGAGAGCAATCTACTGGAGGAAGGCAGCACGTGGAACTGCAAACCTTGTTCTTTCCATGTCTGAAGTATCTTTCCTCAGTTTTGCTGGTCCACAAATCTTTCTTTCACAAGAAACACATTGTCCACCATGGCTGGTTTGGCTCAGTGGATAGAGTGTCGGCCTGTGCACTGAAGGGTCCCGGGGTCGATTCCGATCAAGGGCACATGCCCTGGTTGCAGGCTCAATCCCCAGTAGGGGGTGTGCAGGAGGCAGCCAATCAATGATTCCCTCTCACCATTGATGTTTCTATCTCTCTCTCCTCCCTTCCTCTCTAAAATCAATAAAAATATATTTAAAAAAAGAAACACATTGTCCTCAAAAATATATCACAGTAACAGATAACTATAAATATCACTGCCTTGTTAATATTTTTGTGTGTATTTATATTGCTTTATTCTCCCCCCCGCCCCACATACACACAGCCACATAGTACACACAAAAATATTGCTATCTGTTGGAGACTCCTATAAGCAGACCCTGAGTAAAATAGAAGAGGAAATAGCTTTATTTGGGAGGTGAGACCAGGCGCACCCCTGGAGGAGAAGGGACATGCAGCTAGGAAGAAAGCCCATTGTGGGAAATGAATGGATGTTATCCCTCTGGGAGACCGAGGCTAGGTCCCGTTGGGAACATCAGGAAACCTGTAGTGAACATGTTTTGGGATTGTCCCGCCCAATGAGTGAGGAAGTGGGGGTATTTATTCACAAAGTCCCACCCCTTATTGCCTGTATGTTCCCCTCAAAGGTGTGAACAAACACCCTGGCTTGCTGTGGGTATTCCTGGGGCCAGAGAAAGCCCTCAATCCCTTGGAAAAATCAGTTGGACAGTGTCTGGGAGATGGTGGGGCAGAGGCATCCCCTATATCTATACAGTAACCCAAATTTTTCTTATATTGCTAATTTATTTTATAATCTAATTGTATAGTTTTCATGTCAGTACAGCCTTATCTTTCTAAACATAATTTTAACATCTTTATTCATGTAACAGCTTTATTAGAGGACTAGAGGCCCAGTGCACGAAATCCGTGCTAGGGGCTCACCCTTGAATCAGCCCCAGCTGCCACCTCAGCTGCAGCCCTGGTTGCCTCCCAGTTCAGTGGTCCCGCCCCCCACCCCCTGCCCTCTGGTCATTCTGGAAAATGATTCTGCCATTCGGCCTAATTAGCATATTAGCTCTTTATTATATAGGATATTACTATTTATTTCCTATGTAGGATATTTAAGTTTTCCATAAATTTGCTATTTTAATTAATACAGCACCAATTTGTTTATTGTTTCTTTGGAATAATATCTTTGAAGTAGAGTAGTGTAGTCAGTTTGGATATTATCGTTTTGACTAATATGTCCTTATTATCCATCCTAAATGTTGTTCCATTTTATACTTCCATCAATAGAAAAATTAAATGTCTGCTTTCCCATATCTTTTCCATTGCTGTGTTTTATCAGCCTTTCTAAGCTTTGCCTGAATTTTTCATTTAAGTCTGTACTAATTCATACAATGAAAGGCTGACCACTCACTTATTCCTTTACCATGTTATATATCAGGATGTCAGGCTTGCCTTCTGTAAAAATCAAAAAAAACCATGGGTTTCTTCATTGATGAAGTCTTGTAAAATTAAAGGGACTTAATGTTCTGACACTCAATATCTTCTAAAGTATTGCCATGCTTTTTCGAACTGGACGTTTCGAAGGAAAACATTAATGATCTTGACAGTTGGTCTCTCTCGCAGAACCAAGAAGGGCCTTCAAAACTTTTACTTCAAGGTGTCCCAGCTTCCCCACGTGGCTGAAGCTGGCTGTATTGATAAAGCCTAGATGTCATCCTCAGGTATGATCCCCAACACACTGGTTGTTATAAGGCATATGCGTTTTAAACAAGAACACCCCTTCTAATTGCATAAACTTAAGACTCAATGTAGAATGTGTTTTCTTAGCCACTGACCAAAATTTTGCTTTAAGATTTTACTCATGAGCACAGTGCAGAATGCAGAAACATGTCTAATTTGCTAGTGCAATGATGTGATTTCACTGTGGTGTTTATAAACAAATTATCCATTTAAAAAATTTTAACTCTAACACACTCCTAAGCTTTAAGAACATTCAGCTATTTTAAAGAGAATCTGCTTTCTTAGTATTTCTAGGTAGAAAGCCTCTAATTTAAGGAGAAACATTGTAACCCTCTGTGTAGCTGGGAATATGTTTTTATAACTATGCTGTGCATCCCATAAACTATTTTATTAATTTGAGTTGCAGAATTAAGAATATCCCAACAGCCGAAACCGGTTTGGCTCAGTGGATAGAGCGTCGGCCTGCGGACTGAAAGGTCCCAGGTTCGATTCCGGTCAAGGGCATGTACCTGGGTTGCGGGCACATCCCTAGTAGGAGATGTGCAGGAGGCAGCTGATCGATGTCTCTCTCTCATCGATGTTTCTAACTCTCTATCTCTCTCCCTTCCTCTCTGTAAAAAATCAATAAAATATATTAAAAAAAAAAAAGAATATCCCAACAATGAAGACATTTTCTGTCAAAATATTTTATTGCTATTTATTTAAAAAGTCATAGATTATATTAAACTGTTGTGACATGTGATGTCACTGAAATTTGTTAGGTGCCCTTAGAGACAGATGAGGTTCTATTTGTGTCTCTTTGCCTGTTGTAGCTGAGTTAGATACTGCAGCTAGGAAATTAGACTAAGTCTGTGGTCGGCAAACTGTGGCTCGTGAGCCACATGAGGCTCTTTGGCCCCTTGAGTGTGGCTCTTCCACAAAATACCATGTGTGGGCACGCACATACAGTGCAATTGAAACTTTGTGGCCCATGCGCAGAAGTCAATATTTTCTGGAAGAGCCAAAGAGCCGCATGTGGCTCATGAGCCGCAGTTTGCTGACCACTGGGCTAAGTCATTGATCTGAGTTAATTCATAATTTAAAACTTTTACAATCCAGCAAGGTAATGTACCCCTAAAAATATAGATACACAAAAATATATAGATATGTCTATGTATAGATATAGATACACTTTAGATAAAGATATAGCTTTTAAAGAGAATCTGTTTTTTAACTTTTTAAATTATTTTTTTAAGAAAAACGTCACTGAATTGAGGAGAAACATTGTTTATCTGGGGATACGTTTTAATATCTATCCTATATAATAAAAGCCTAATATGCTAAGTGTCTGTTCGTCCAGTAGGCCGTTCAATCGATCAAAGCATAATATGCTAATGATATGCTAAGGTCACTCAATCGCTCGCTATGACATGTACTAACCACCAGGGGGCAGACAGTTGACTGGTAAGTTAGCTTGCTGCTGGGGTTCAGCCAATCAGGACTGAGCGAGACAGGCTGGACACACCCTAGAGCCCTCCCGCGATCCCTTCCCAGCTGGCCAACCTTCTGCATCCCTCCTCAGCCCCGATTGTGCACCAATGGGGTCCCTCGGCCTGGCCTGCATCCTCTTGCAATCTGGAACTCCTTGGGGGATGTTGGAGAGCCAGTTTCTGCCCGACGATGGAATGACCAGTCTCTATGACATCCACTGACCCCCAAGGGGCAGATGCTTAATGCAGGAGCTGCCCCATGGTGGTCAGTGTGCTCCCACAAGGGGAGCACTGCTCAGCCAGAAGCTGGGCTCATGGCTGGCGAGCACAGTGATGGTGGCGGGAGCCTCTTCTGCCTCTGCAGCAGAGCTAAGGATGTTCGACTGCTGGCATGGGAAGTGGGCAGCAGCCATCAGTTGGACATCCCCTGAGGGCTCCCAGGCTGTGAGAGGGCACAGGCCAGGCTGAGGGACCACCCCTCCCCTGAAGTGCTCGAATTTCATGCACTGGACCTCTAGTAGATACATATATATGTATATCCATCTTAGTGAGCTAACAGGTTTTCTGTACAAAATAAGTTCTAAATTCAAAAGCCAGTGTGCACTACCTATTAATTATGTAACTTAACTCAAAGAGTGACTTTTCTCCATTTTCAGTTTTTTTTCTTGTTTTTTAAAAAACATATTTTATTGATTTTTTACAGAAAGGAAGGGAGAGGAATAGAGAGTCAGAAACATCGATGAGAGAGAAACATCGATCAGCTGCCTTCTGAACACTCCCTACTGGAGAAGTGCCACAGCCAAGGTACATGCCCTTGACCAGAATCAAACCTGGGACCCTTCAGTCCGCAGGCTGATGATCTATCCACTGAGTCAAACTGGTTAGGCTTTTTTTTCCTTTTTAGTTCTCTAGGTTTAGTATCTGAAGCCTTCTCACACACGTTAAAGTTTTAAATGGACTTCTTCAACAGCCAAATGGCAATAAATACTGTCCACTCCAGGGTGACAAGTACTTAACTTTGTCAGAAACTGATAACTATCACCACTAAGAAAAAGTCTCACTCTCCCTGGTGGTGAGATCTAAATGGCCTGCAGAGTCCTTTCCTGCCCCTGCTCTTGATTCTAACTAAAAAGGAAACTTTCTCAGACACATTGCTTCACCTGCTGTTCCACCTTCCTTTAATAGGGATGACTGAACACCCACCTGCTGTGTTCCACAAGTACCAGGTCCTTCCTGCTATCCAGTGCGTCCATTGGAAAAAAAGGAACATTTTTTTCTTGAAATTTTGTTTTTGATTATCTGAGCTTGGATGAAATAAAAGACATAATTTTGACACAAGTGTCAACCTGTGTATGGAGGATTTATTAAGTATATTGTTTGTATTCCCTTTTTAAAATAGGTCAGAAATTGTGTTTCAAGTAGAAAAGTTACATGGATAAAAAATAATCAGTATTCATTACTACATTCTGGCCAGAATATTTTAATTTTGTCACAAACGTGTCCCTCTAAACACACACACACACACACACACACACACGCTCTCTGAGAGCAAATAGACTATAAGAAAGCTGATTTTCACTTTTCTTCCTATTAGAGCTAGACCTTGTTAGTCTTCAAAGCTGAGGTTTCAGAATCTAAAAATATAAAAGTGAATACAAATGTGTGCCTGAACAATTGTTCATCATTAAATATGCTGGAAATATCATTTTTGTGCCTCCTCGGTGACTGATACCAAGAATGTTGTCTGAGCACTTCTATTGTAGAAGTGGATCTCATCCAAACCAGCAGATAGCAGAGTACTTGAAAGGGCAGGGAACGAAAACACCAAGGGACACTCTAGAAATGCAGATGATTAAGAAGCAAGTTTCCTGTCCAATACCACTCAGAAGTGTCATCCTATATAATAAAATGCTAATATGCAAATCGACCAAACTGCAGAATGACTGGTCACTATGACGTGCACTGACCATCAGTGGGCAGATGCTCAACACAGAAGCTGCCCCCTGGTGGTCAGTGCGCTCCCATGGGGGAAGCACCACTCAACCAAGAGCCAGGCTCACGGCTGGTGAGTGCAGTGACAGGAGCCTCTCCTGCCTCCCTGGCAGCACTAAGGATGTCCAACCGATGGTTCAGTTGGACATCCCCCGAGGGCTTAATTGGACATTGCCTGAGGGCTCCCCGATTGGATTGTGAGAGGGCGCAGGTTGGGCTAAGGAACTGCCTCCGCCCCGCAAGTGCGTGAATTTTGTGCACCGGGCCTCTAGTTTTCAAATAAGCAAAGGAAGACTACATTTGGATTCAGGATGAGGAAGTCTTTCACAAGACATTTTTCACCATCTAAACTTAAGGAACTATTACTTTCATTCAATTTTACATACTTAATTGTGCATGCTATATTGTACTAGCTATATTGTAATTATCATAGTGTGTTTTGAGTTTTGAGTTATCTTTTCATGTTAGCACACATCTCATATGCCTAATTAGATTTCCCCATGTCTATTTTCATTATGTTCTCCTACACATCTGGCATAGAGTAGAATAGAATTGAGCATTTGGCACTCAATAGATCTTTATTGATTAATTGACTGGATCACTTTACTTTTATAAAAAACTTACTGATTTTAATTTGCCACATAGTTAACTAAATAAAAAATGTATTTGCAAATAGAGGTGTTATGAAAATAATTCCTTTGTGCTGCTATTATCTACAGTATTAAATAACACTAGCCCTCTGCTCTTTCAAAAAATGTAAAAGCTATTCTGCCTGTTGGATAACTAATTCAGGTAAAAAGCATGTAACTCACAACCTAAGCTTTACCTTAGTTTAAAATTTAATTAAAAGAGGAGACTTTGGTTAAGAAATAGTGAAAGAACACTAAGATTTAACAAGTTTAACAAGTTTAAGGCTGATGGATCCATGCAGCTATACTCATGAGTTAGTGCCTGATTCACTGTGCCACTGATGGAATGAGGCACTGTCACTGTTATAATTAGGAAAGATTGTGTGAATACTGATGTTCCAGGAGGATGAAACTATAACCATCACACAGTAAAGATGAGTTGGAATCAATGATGACAACCACAAATTAATATGCCATAATATTTATGTCCTTATAGATAAATTTTAACTCTAAATATTTATTCTGTTCATCTGAAGGAGCCAATAACTGTTCCATATCAATTAAAGTATGTCAATTGATTTTATCAGTGATGGAAATAATTTGTACAATATCTAAATGTTACAACATCTAGCACATCAAGAATTATATCTTCTAGCCCTGGCCAGTGTGGCTAAGTGGTTAGAGGTTCAATTCCTAATCAAGAGCACATAAGTGGGTTGAAAATTCAATCCCAGGGCCCCAGTCTGGGCACGTGAAAGAGGCAACCAATTGATGTGTCTCTCTCACATCATTGGCAACCAATCGATTTGTCTCTCTCACATTGGTGTTTCTCTCGGTCCCTCCCTCTCCCTTACACTCTCTCTAAAAATCAATGGAAAAATATCCTCAAGAGAATTAACAACAAAAATTATATCTTCCTATATAATAAAAGCCTAATATGCAAATTGTCCCCTTGACTGGAAGTTCGACCAGCGGGTGGGTTGGCCAGCCAATTGCCTGCAGCCCCTCTGCCTGGCTGGTCCCACCCCGGCCAGCAGTGGTGGCAGGCTGCCGGGAGAAGGGAGGCCTCGGCCAGCAGCCACTAGGAACCCTACCCATGCACGGATTTCATTCACTGGGCCTCTAGTCTAATAATGCTTTGTAAAAAAACATGACCTGAAATGCTTGGTAGTATTTATTTTTTCAAAACTAGTAAGAGCTGCATTATTAAATTAATAAGAGTTGCTTATGAGTATTATTGTACACTAACCTAAACTGATCACTATTAATTTATTTCCTTAATACTTCATACTTCTTTAAAATAGCATTCTTAGATTTGCTTCTATCCAAAATTTATTATTTAAAAATTTATAGATGGGCTTTGGAGGGAGGGTAGGGTAGGGTGGGGGTAAGGGGGGAAGATCAACCAAAGGACTTACATGCAGGCATATAGGCCTAACCAATGGACACGGACAACGGGGGGGGAGGGCAAGAGCGGAGGGGAGGGGGTAGACGGTAACGTGGGGACAAGGACACATATGTAATTTCTTAATCAATAAAAAATATATTTAAAAAAAAATATGCAGCATAGAGTTCTTCAAAATATGATTTTTAAAAATTTTGTTAAATATATGTATTCTATTTGTATTAAATATATCAAAGCAGAAAGGAGAGACAAAGTATCTAGTCCAGCTCTACTGTGATATGCTATTAATGAAGACTCTCTGCTCATCTTTTAAATTGTTTCAACCTGCATAAAAGCAAGTGTTAGAATTATTCCAATGTACATTTGGATACATTTCAATATATGCTATTTGATTTGGATCAGTTGAAAAAAAATGTAGGGCACACATTTATACATAAAATTAGTTGGAATATGCTGATCAGTGTGTATAGGTACATATTTAAGAAATATTTTCTCCCATTCTATAAATTGCCTTTTCACTATTGTGAAGATATCTTTTGAAGCTCACAATCTTTTGATGCACTTAAATTTTTCTAGATTTTCCTTTGTCACTTGTGTTTTTGCTACTGTATAAAAGAAACCCTGAGGTTTACTCCTGTTTTCTCCCAGTTGTCTTTATTTTTAGTTCTTACATTTAGGTCTGCAATCCATTCCGAATTAATTTCTTATGTGGCTTGAGGCTGGGCTCCCACTTTATTAGTTTGCGCGTCCACAGCTGTTGCCCAGAAGCATTTGTTGAAAGGACTGCTCTTTCTCCCATTAGATGTTCTTGGCTCTTCTATCCAAATTCAGCTGCCAATAACTATAAAGGACTATTTTGGAATTCCCAATAAAATGCCACTGAAAAATATGTTTATCTTTATGCCAGTACCACATTGTTTTGATTATTGTAACTTTATAAAAAGTTATCAAATTGGGACATGTGAGTCCTACAACTTCATCTTTTTCAAGACTATAATGGCTATTCTGAATCCCTTGTATGTTTTAAAGGAGTTTTAGGGATAAAATAGGCATGTTTAGGGAGTTTTACTCATAAAGAGGGTCCATAGGGGAGGACTGCACACTTGAGGGCTTGGAGATGCCAGAAGGCATACATTCAGAGAAGAAAAAAAAAAGCGGGGGTGGGGCACCACAGGATAAGGGGAGTGGAAGACATGTATTCACAGAAGATAGGGAAAAGCCACAGGGTATGGGGGAAGGAAACAAACCTTCACAGAGGATAGAGAAATGCAGACAAAGGGCAGCAAGAGGAAAACAGATTTTCACAGGAGATGGAGAATTCTACCCCTGAAAGGGGAGAATACAGGGGGGTACCACATGGGCTTTGGGGTTTGAAGCTGATATTCTGCAAAAGAGTGACCAATGACAAGGGAGTATCAAGAAACAAAGAACTACAGCCTTCATAAACCTTAGAAAAAAGGAGCTTAGTGGGTTACCCCTTGGTGAAACAGGAACTTTTAGGGGTGAAAAATACAGGTTTTAAGAAATTTTAGAAATTAAGGGGACCATGCAAGAAACACAGGGCTACAGAGCAGCAGAAGGTATATTTCCATAGAATAGGGGAGCTGAAAAGCTGCAACAGGTACATATCCATAGAATGAGGGATCTGGGAACAGCAAAAGGTCTATATTTACAAAATAAAGGGAAGGAAGCCCTTCATTTAACAAGGGTGGGCAAACTTTTTGACTCGAGGGCCACCATGGGTTCTTAAACTGGACCGGAGGGCCGGAACAAAAGCATGGATGGAGTGTTTGTGTGAACTAATATAAATTCAAAGTAAACAACC
>NW_006374611.1:1713151-1714089 GCF_000327345.1 Myotis davidii | reverse complement strand
TTTATAATACACAGCGTAAGGCCTGGCAAATAGTAGGTGATAAATAATTTCCCCTTCCCCACGTGGGAATCTGTACTTGTTCTTCAATAAATTTCCACCTTTGCTATACCACCTTCTGTCCGTGGATTCATTCATCAACTCCGGTGGACAAAGAATCCAGGACATCCTGCCCAGGGGAACATGCATATTCCAGTCCAAAAGTTCTGTTTCACTGGGACCCCTCCCCATGTGGGAGTCTGTATTTGCTTCCAATAAATTTCCAGCCTTTTCATCTACCACCTTTTGTCCATAGCTTTATTTCTTGAATCCATCTGAACAAGGATCCGGGAAAGAAATCACCCTTGTATCCTGCTCAGGAAATCAGCCCAAATCATTTTCTACACAAATTTTAGGATCACCTTAACATTTTCTGCAAAGAAAAAGCACTCAGGATTTTCATTGCAATACCACTGGATTTTTAGATCAACTTGGGGACTATTGCCATCTTAACAGTATTAAGTCTTCTAGTCTATGAACTTGAGTGTCTGTTTATTTAGATTTTTAATTTTTTTCAACAATGTTCTATAATATTCAGCCAAGACTTCAATCTTTTGTTAATTTAAATATATTTCTACTAGAGGCCCGGTGCACAAAAATTTGTGCACTCGGGGGTGGGGGGGGGCTCCTCAGCCTGGCCTGTGCCCTCTTGCAGTCTGGGACCCCTCGGGAGATAACGACCTGCTGGCTTAGGCCTGCTCCCGGGTGCCAGAGGGCAGGCCCAAACCCTAGGTGCAGCCCCTGGTCGGGGTCAGAGCAGGGCCGATTGGAGAGTTGGGGTGCCGCCCCCTGTCATGCCAAGAGCAGGGCTGATGGGGAGGTTGCGGTGCCACCCTCAGTAACGCTTAGGGTAGGGCCAATTGGGGGGTTGGGGCACCACCCCCTGTCACACTCAAGGCCGG
>NW_006374611.1:1697434-1712548 GCF_000327345.1 Myotis davidii | reverse complement strand
AAACTGCAGGCTCAGAGGCCTGCAGCCGCAGGCGGGGAACGTTGGAGTCCTCCGTCACTGAAGCAAGCAAGCCTCATGTTAGTGTCAAGCTGCCTGGCTGCCGGCCGCCATCTTGGCTGTCAGTTAATTTGCATATCTTGCTGATTAGCCAATGGGAAGGGTAGTGGTCGTACGCCAATTACCATGTTTCTCTTTTATTAGTGTAGATTTTTTTTCTCATGCTATGGAAAGTTTAATGCTAATGTAATATTTTTCTTAATTTTTGGAGTGTTCCTTGCTAGTGTAAAGAAACACAATTGAAGATTCCTATGATTTTCTATATAGCAGATGAGATGTGCACATAAAGATAGTTTTATGGTTTCCCTTCTGATATGTATGCCTTTATTTGTTTTGTTTTATTTTTGCCTATTACTCTGCTTAATGTTGAGTAGAAGTGTGACAGAAAACGTCCTTATCTTGTTCTTATTATGAAAAAAATCATTTATTCTTGCACTATTAAGTATGTTTTTAGCTATAGGCTTTCACAGACACCCTTAATAATGCTGAGTTAGTCCCTTTTGATTCCTGGTTTATTTAAATGTTTTTGTTAGCAATTTTGTCAAATGTTTCTTGAGTATTTGGACAATCAAGTATTTTTTATATTTTGTTCTGTTAATATGCGTTGTACTGAAATTAAACCAACATTGCATTCTAGGGAAAAATGCCAAGTCTTTATTTCCTATTGTGTTGTGTGCCCATTGAAAACTGCTCAGTTAGCTTAGTGGTCTGCTAATGACTAGACCAAAAAAAATGTTCTTAATTGCTTTGAACCAATGTTTTCCATTTTTGGCTGAGGGACTCCATGTGTATATTTGGGCTTTCCTTCAAAGCTCTAACAGTTTACAAGTGCCTTTGGCTTTATTTTCTTTGTGCACAGGGCCTCAAGCCCAGCCAAAGGCAAGAGATTAGGGGCTTCTTAGGAATTTCCAGGCGTGTGCATAGCCCTATAAATGTGAGTATTCTTCTAGACTCCCCAGGATTATGTTAGAGGTTTTCAAAGTTCCCTGTGGACAGCTCATTCCCAAGGACATTCTTTTATGTTTTTGGCCAGCCTCCTGTTTTTCACAATGGGTATTTCTACTTAGGGCAGCTGCAATGTTAAAAATTGTTACTGGTTGATTCCAACAAACAACTTAATGATAGAGCTTTTCCCACTGAGCCAGCTCTGACTCAGGTGAAATAACAACAGCCTGGAATGAGGTTTTACCAGGGAGGGACCAGACAAGTGACAATTCTCTAGAGATGGAGCTTCTGGAAGAGCTCTTACTCTACGATGCCCCTCCAGGGGTTGTGCAGCCTCTGGTTTTCACAGCTGTCATGGTTGCAAGGCTGTTGGCTTTCAAAGCTACCATGAAACTAGGAAAAAGGGAATGAAACTAGGACAAGGTAAACCACCACAAAGCTCACTGTTCTTAATGGGATATAGACTTTTTTTTTGGAAGGAATGCTCCTTGCACTGTTGAGGGTCTTAGTGTTAGAGAACTCAAGGAGTTCGCCACTTGGGGTGCATTAGTTAAGAGCAAGACAGCGGCGCGGTGGCGCACGCCTGTAGTCCAGCTACTCGGGAGGCTGAGGCTGGAGGATCGCTTGAGCCCAGGAGTTCTGGGCTGTAGTGCGCTATGCCAATCGGGTGTCCGCACTAAGTTCGGCATCAATATGGTGACCTCCCGGGAGCGGGGGGCCACCAGGTTGCCTAAGGAGGGGTGAACCGGCCCAGGTCGGAGACGGAGCAGGTCAAAGCTCCCGTGCTGATCAGTAGTGGGATCGCGCCTGTGACTAGTCACTGCACTCCAGCCTGGGCAACATAGCGAGACCCCGTCTCTAAAAAAAAAAAAAAAAAAAAAAAAAGAGCAAGACAAGGTTGTTGCAAGGTAGTTTCACTTACTTGCAACTTACAGCAGGTAAATGAGACGGAATTCATACCCAAAGCTCTGTCTCCCCAAGGGAGGCACAGCCATTGCTCATATAACCAGCCAATTACATGTTGATTTTTTTTTGAAATTGGCTATACATACCTGATTAGGATCTTGTCTAACCATCCATCCTGTTTACAGCTGCAAAATAATGTATTACATTTTAACATTGAGTAAGAATAGTATTTAGCAAGAATAGCTCAGACCTTGAGACCCTTGTTCTACCTAAATTAGGTTCATTTCCAGTTCTAAAAAGTTTTATTTTGACAATGTTTGCAAGTATTTAGTTTTTAAGAAGAGGTAATTTTGATAGGTTTTTATTCTACTTTTCCAGACGTCAACTTGGTGACTAATTTAACTAGTCAACTGTGGTGGCAGTGGCACTACCTGCTGTCTGAGGCGAGGTCACAAAATGGTCTGCCCCTAGACCCTTTCTTGGATGGTATCCTTGGAATCAAGAAGCAATGCTGTGCAGCAGCCCAGGACACATGGAGAGAAAAGTGTAGAAATCTGACCACGGGCTCCAAGTGACCAGCCAATGGCCAGCAGTAGCTACAGCTATGTGTGAAAAGCCTTCAAGTTGTTCTCTGCCAACAGAATGAAAAACCCCAAGCCAAGACCTCCTGGCTAAGCCCAGTCTTCGGAAATTTTGGTAATATAAATAATAGTAAAGAATTGTTTTATGCCACTGAGTTTTAATGGTTACAAAGTTACAGTTTATTGGAGCAGATTTACATACTAGGAGTAGGATGCTATAAAATCAAATTATATACGTGCCATGGGCTTTGGTGGAAAAATGCTAGAAGGGCCTTACGACTATTAGTGGGATCCTATAGGACCTTGAGAAAGCTTTTGGTGCGTACAAAAAGTGAGAAAAATGATAGTGGAAGTTAGAGGAAAGGAGTTCATTGTTATGTCCTGGCAAAAAGCTTAGCAACATTGTTGCCTGTGGTAACATGAAAAATAAAAATTTACTTAATGAAACTAGGACAAGGTAAACCACCACAAAGCTCACTGAATGAACTAAATATCTAGATAAAGGTATTTTCCAGGCAAAGTGTTAAAGTGCTACCTGGTTTCTTCTATTTGCCTCTAATAAAATGAGAAGAGAGTTTACGTAATGAACAAATGGTTATGTTACAGGAAAAGCTAGGAAAATTCCAGGGCAAGAGTAATAGGGAAACTGAGAGAGGAAAGTTAAAATAAGACCAAACAGTGTGGGCAGTTTGCAGCTTTCTTGTAAATAACAAGCCATTATCTTCCCCAAACCAAGGACACTTGAGAGCAAATGGTTAAAAGCCTTTCTAAGGAGAGAATGCAGAAAAGGAGAGGGGGAAGGAGAAAGAAAAAAAGGGCAGTTTTACTCCCTAAGCAGAGAATCCAGCAGTCTCAAGTCTTGGCAAGAGAAAATTGCCAGGTGCTTCTCATGAGTTCTGGGAAGGCTGCAGCAAAGTAACAAGGGCCCTGAGAATTAATATGTACCAAAATATCCAGCGGAGGAATTTTGAAACCTATAGACAGGAAGGTTTATAATGCCTCGGACCCCCACCCAACCCCCTCTTCAGATTAGCTAAGAGGCCTTCTGCGCTTCATAAGCCAGATGCATAGATTTGATTGCTTTGCTTCTTTAATAACGGTGCATGCTTTAATAAAATTGGCTTCATCACAATGCAATCATCTAGAGTTTTCTCATTTAAATTCATATATGTGAGCAGACAAGAATTGAGGTTGGGGACAGCCCTCTTATTCTGACTCAGGGCCCTGTCTGATAATACCTCTCTGGTATCTGTGAGAGGTGCCTCTAACAGGTAGATTAAAAAGGAGCCAAAATTAATGGGTTTTGAAAGAAAACTGTTTCTTATTTTAGAGTTTCAGATGGCAAACATTTTTCAAATTCTGAAAAAGCTTGCTGACAAAGAGCAAATCCCGGACAATCTCAAGAAAATATAGTCTGGAGACAAAAAGCCAAGAGGGTGTGACTATTAAATCCTTTGTTAGGACCTCAGAAAGGCTTAAATTAGTTCCTTGGGCTCTCCTCTAAGACAAAATGCCCTCTAAGGACTTTAAGGGTGTGTCTTGCAGATCTTCACAATTAAACACGAGGGCTTCTCAGAATCTGACGTGTTTCCCTTCACAGCCTTGCAGCGAGTATAAGGTACGGATGAAAACAGGCCTTTGGACTCCTTAACTTTAATGGGCATGAAGCAGGTTTGGAATACTACTCAGCCACAGCACAAGCCTCTTTGGGTGGAAACGGAGAGCATATTCAGAATGCAGATATTAAGATCCCAGAGAGTGCAGCCAAGACTTGTAGAAAATTATTCCTACGAAGTAGAAGTGAGCCATAATCAAGGAACTGACAAGTGCCTGAATCGTTTTCAGAATTTCCGAGGACCCCTTGGTTTCCCATTCTCATACTGTATGAATGGTAGTTTTTTTACGCTTGCCCCACATTGTATTATGGGTGTTTGAGGAACAGGTTACTTATCTCTTCAGATTGAAAGGAAACTCATCTACACTTGGACCTGATTTAGATTACAAAAATCTGAACCTCAAACATGAAAAAATTGCATATTTAGGGGGCAAGTGTGTTTTGCATGTGGAAGGAATGTAAATTAGTTGTGGCCAGAAGATTACAGTGATTTGATTTTATTTTTTTCCATCACTATTTATGCCCCCTATACCCCTTCTGCCTCCAGCCCTGCCCCCCCATCCCTGCAATCACCACACTGTTGTCCCTGTCCAAGATTACAGTGGTTTTAAATATGTCTACCAAATTTGACCCAATCTCTATCATGAAAAGGAGTCTAATCCCTCCTCCCTTTAACATGAGCTGATGAGATCATAACCACAGGAATTCTTCCCAGGGTCCCGACTCATGGAATCAAAGACCAGAGGCAAGGCAGCAGTTTATTGCAGGCGAACACAGGCTCCCTGTTTGGAGAGGGGACCCAAATGGGTTGCAGCTAAAGCATTCTGCTCTTTCCCCTCATATCTGCTAAAGCCCGCTCTTTGTCTATCTGTCTGCTCTCTGATTGGTTCTTGGCCTCTTTGCCTTTTTGCAACATTTTATTTGCACTTGCAAGAAAAACATCCTTGTCTCAAGACATCCTGTTTTTCTGAAATCTTGTTTTTCTGCAAAACAGTCTGTGGTGGCAGCTCGCTCCATGCTTTTCCTTCCACCCCTTACCCTGTCTGTCTAATCCTGCTTCTAACCCAGCCGTGGGCAAACTACAGCCCGTTTGAAATGAATAAAACTATTGAAAAAAAAGACCATACCCTTTTATGTAATGTTTACTTTGAATTTATATTAGTTCACACAAACACTCCATCCATGCTTTTGTTCCGGCCCTCCGGTCCAGTTTAAGAACCCATTGTGGCCCTCGAGTCAAAAAGTTTGCCTACCCGTTCTAACCCCTCTCACTGGGATTGGTGACTCACTTCTAATGAAAAGCATGCAGCAGAACTGATGTTAAATAATTTCTGAGACTAAGTTATAGATTTTCCATATGGATGTCACTGTTAGGACGTGTGCTCTAGGAACCCAGTTACATGCTGTGATGAAGTCCAGGTCACAGACAGGTCTGGCTGGTTGTGTTAGCAGTGGTTCTCAACCTTCTGGCCCTTTAAATACAGTTCCTCATGTTGTGACCCAACCATAAAATTATTTTCATTGTTACTTCATAACTGTAATGTTGCTGCTGTTATGAATCGTAATGGAAATATCTGATATGCAGGATGGTCTTAGGCGACCTCTGTGAAAGGGTCGTTCGACCACCAAAGGGGTCGCGACCCACAGGTTAAGAACCACTGTGTTAGCGTAACCAGCCAGACCTAGGATGGAAAGATACAGCTGGGAGAGGCAGCTAGGGCTCGAGGAAACGGATGTGAAACATGAGAAACTGAAAATAGACAATGGAGGCGGCAGGTCAGATTCAGAGCCGCCAGGATGTGTTCTAACCAGTGGCATAACACCTAAGTGAGGGAGCCTTGGAGCTTAAAGGTACCTTTTCTTTCTGAGATCTGAGGGAGGGGTGACTTGCTCCTTGCCCAGGGCATTCCAGCGTAGGGGTACACATCCTCCAACCTCCCAAATATCAGGGCACTCGGTTTGGTCTCAGGCAGCTGAGTTGCCCACTCAGGTCCTAGCTGGGTATATTTCCTTCCTACAAATAAATCCTCACCTGCTTTTGCTGTTATTTGTTGTCTGTTATTTGAATTTATTCCTACAATCAAGACAAGAACTGGGGGCACAGAGTACTGCCAAATTTAATATTATTTTTTTCTATGGAATCTCTGCATAACACATATCATCTCTCACTCTGTCTCTATAAGTAATATATGTGTGTCTGTTTATATATATGTGTGTACACATATATGATACCATTTACTAGTACTTATTAATTTTAATTTTATAGAAGTTGAACTTTTTATGAAGTCACAAATTTTTTGGTTTTCTTTTTGTTTTGTTTTGTTTTTTTACAGCAGAGGCTTTTGTGTCCTGCTTCAATTAAGTCTTTACTACTTCAAGATTGTAAATAAAGTCATGTTATTTTCTCTAGTATTTTATTTTAAAAAATAAGCTATAATATGATGTTCTCAACTGTCCTTTCTCCATCTGTAAAATGGATATAATTACAGGCCAGTCCTCATGAAGTTATGAAAACATTAATTGGAATAAGAAAATGGATACATTTTGTATACAGTAAAACAGAAAACCTTCCAAAGCCAGTGCTTTGTCAATTGGAATGCTTTTTACATAATTAAAGTATGCTTACATCTAATCACTAATGTTGAGTGTTCACTTTATTTAAAAAATAATTGTTTAGTGGGTAAAGAGGTCATCCATTAAACATATAAGATTCATTTAACCTGAAATACAATTGGGTGTCATGACATAAATGATTAAAATATCTAGTATTTAAATATTTTTCAGGCATGGCAATAACCCTAGTAAATCACACAAACTTCCTACTTGGCAAGCAACTTGCGAAGTAGGAGAAAAAGGATATTAATTCCATCATTTTGCCTTTTAAATAAATAGACAGGAACTTGTGTCTAAAGAATAGCAAGTGCATGTACTCAATATGTGGGAGGGAGGACAAGCTTCATGCACACACCTTAACCCCAGATCAACGTTTCTTGAATTTTTCATTTGGACTAATTCCTTTTAAGAGAGAGGTCTTCAAAATATATATGTACATTATTTGTGTTGATTCAAGTCATCTTTAATATAGCTTTTTCTTATTATGCTTTACTATAGCATGTTTATTTATTGTATAAATTATATATTTGTTATAGTATTACTTAAATATTTATAAAACTTCACCCTAATTACCATATAAAGCTGATTAATTGCTTTAAATTTTGTGCAAGTACAAAATCTAAACAGGTAAAATAGAAATTTACAAACTAAATTCAAATTCTAATGAACATATTATACAGTACTATTTTTTCCAATTGTCTGGAACAATGTAAAAAAGTCACTCATTTTGGGGTAATTTATCCTATGTTATCAAAGCACAAAGGTAAACAATGTACCTACTAAGTTCCTATATCAAAAAAAATTCCCAAAGAAAGAATCAAAATGTATAAATTATCAGTTAAATTAATTAGGCTCCTGGAAACTAAACAGTTAAAATCATCTGACACTACTTCTATTTGGAAAATGTGCATTTGTCAAACAGATAAGTGGACCATTGTGAATCAGATCAGTGAGAAACATCATCATGACCACCCATTAGTCATGACAATAGATACCATTGGCTGACTGAAGAAAAGGACAATCATAACCATGACTCTTTTACATTTACTACTCAACTTCAGGAAAATATAGTCAAGTTGCTCACCTGGGCTTTCAAAAATATTGAGTTTACAGCTCCCAGTGTGAAGTTACTAAGAAACACTAATGAGAATGACTGTTCATCATCAGTAGAGGCATCACACGTCATTGAGAGGCAAGTGGGAACATGATCTCTGAATCACAGTATATTGTCAAACAAGTGATGGAAGACCGCATAATGACTCTGATCAACAATGCAGACAGTTCCAGCAGCAGGAGAGAAAATGCGGGGTGCATGTCAGTCAATATATTAGACTCCAGAGCATATTATTTTTTTTTGGAACAAATTCAGGTTTAGTTCTTTGTGAAATGGTTGAAATGTGATATCAAAGGAAAGGCAGTGCTTCATTGATCTGATACACAGAACTGTTCTTTTTCAGTCTTTGCATGAAGGTAGAGGATGCTGGGAATTTGATTGCATTTCTAACACTGCCCGGTGCTAATTTCAAGTACTTAAAAGCTGCCTGGATGCATAACTGATCAATAAGTGCAGAACAGTGCAGACCTTTCACACAGGGGTTGTGAACTAGAAGAGAGAAACCATGGAGGAAAGACTTCTTCACAGTCCAAGCTGGAATTTCAGGTCTAAGCATGTTTATCTGTCTGGTTTTCAAGGGCTCCTAGAAAATGATCTCTCCCTACCCATCCCCAAATTTATTATTTCAAGTTATGTGTTAGTAACTTTGGCCATGTTTGTTTTTTTTCCTATTTTTCTTTGGTAAGCACAGCCAAATGGAGCATGCTGGAACCAGCTAACACTGGCTCAGTTGTGGTTGAAATTGATGATGGGATATTTACACCACAAAAGTCAGCAAACACTACATATCAGAGCTCCTCAACCCTGCTCCCTAAGAGCAGGTTGTTAAAAAATTTCCAACAGTGGTGTTGTGTACTCATTCAAAACCTTATTGTGCTATGGTGCACACAATTCATTAAAAACAGAAGACAAAACAGTGACCCAAATATAGTCCTTGTTCTCACAGATCTTAAGTTTTATGTAGCTGTTATGCTCCTTTCTTACCGTATTCCTTATCTCCACTCCTCATTCTTTAAATCATCTCTATTTTATAGAACACCAGTGTCTCCCTTTGCTACACATTTATTATCAAAGTAATAAATTTAGTAAATAAGAAAAATAAAAGTTATTTCCTATGTATCATCGTCTTGACAGTATTTCAGGCTGCTTCAAAGCAGATGAGTTTTATAGTTTTTACAAGGTTTGCTTACTATGATGCACACTGTAGGTGGCAGGAGTTGAGGAACACTCAAAATTTTGGAAATGATTGAGGGGAATGCTTTTTAAAATTTTAAAAAATATAATGGTGTGGCTTACACATTTTCCACAGACTCCTTTCTAATAATTGTACACCTAAGGAACGGAGTATAAATGAGGATTCCTAGTCTGGCTCTCCTTTTCTTCCCACCCTGACTCTATCCTGCAACTATGAAGGTCCCCATGTACAAGTGTGGGAGGGTGTCCATCCTTCCCATTTTGCCTGTGACTGTGTGGTTTTGGAGGATGCAGGGCATCCAGGTACAAAATGGGCACAGTCCCAGGCAAACCATAATTAGTCACCCTTTGGATTAAGGAAAAGAGGATTATGCAAGCAGAGACACAACATCTGCTGGTCAGAGAATTCTAGGCTTTTTGAAAGCATGGCCTAGCCTGGTGGGGGTGAGTGCATGATGGCACATGAACACTGGCTGAGTATCTTTCTTTGACCTCATAGACCCCTCTCCCACAGAACTGTAATAGATTCTGGGCATGTAGTATAAAAAGGTACAAACGTGTTTATACACTAAAAGCATGTTCAAGCTATCCTCACTTCTTTTGTGTTCCAAAGCATTCATCTTGCATCCATTATCTTTTACCCTTTCCAATCTATTGACCCAATTATACATTATGACCGGATACAACCTGTGTAAAGCTCTCCAGTGGTTGAATAAAGATCAGAATCCCTAACTTGGTAAATGGGCACTATGTGCTTTGCAAGCCACCCTCTTACACAATGTGGACTCACATTATGTCACTCACCCCCTCACCCATAGTCACAGCCACTCACCCCCTCACCCATAGTCACACTGGCCTTCTAGTTCCTTCAGTGGTCCATGTTCTTGCCGGCTTCAGGGTCTTTGCATATGCCAGGCCCATGCATCACATTCACAATGTAAACATCTCTTTCCTAATAAAGTTTTCCCTGTTCATTCCTCCATCTAAATCAGAGCCTTACCCCAGGCTCTCAGGCCTCACTCTCTTTTCCTCTTGGGCACATTTTGTATTTTGTAATATGATGAAACACTACTGGAGTATCATCTAAATCCCCTCCTAGACTTGTAAGCCCAGGAGAACAACACAACATTATATGCTGTGTTATCTTCATACTCAAGATTACATAGTAAATAGAAACTATTTGAGGAAAACAGCAAGGCAGAGATGAAGGATGGAGAAGTAAGCAACTTCTATGGAAGGTGGGAAAGTCCTCTACACTGGGAATTTTAATATTTCTGCTTTAATATGATTATTTTGTAAAATCCCACTCATTCAAGTACATAAGTTATTTTGTGACAACTTATTTGTTTCCCTGTTAAAGAGAAAGCATTGGACGAATATACTCACATTGGAAGTTTTTTGTTCCATGATGCCATAGATTTCTGGAACAGCATGAAGAAATCAAAAAAGCCCGAAAAATCCAAGTAGGGATTATAGACCATTTATTTTCCGCTTTCCCCACACTCTGATCCTTGTCATAATAATTTTTTTCTTTTACAAAATCTAGTATCAGAGGGAAAAAAACTATTAAACTCATTCTCAGTAAGATATAAGATTAATAAAGCATAAAAATGTAAATAGCCTTAAGTTTAAAAATGCAGTTGGCATTTCAACTTTGTAGATGGCATTTTTATAATAAAATCTTTCCATATGGCCAAATACATGAAACCAACGTCTCAGGTTGCTAAAGCTATCACCAAGCGACACGTCTAAAATGCATCTTGTCACTGTCCCCGCCACCACTCTCGCTCAGCTCTTCTGAGCCTCATCAGAGAGCTCCGGCCGAGAACCACTTTCTCCAGGAAGGGGACCACCTAGAGCTGGAGGAACAGCAATCGATACACAAATGTTGATGGGAGACACGAGCTCTAGAAAAATATATGATTTCGATAGAGTATATCGACTAGCTGGAGAGACCTTTCTCATTTAACCTCTAGGAAAATATGTCTTTTATACTAAGACAAAGCCTAGGGCAAAAGTTCTACACCCAGAATGGACAGCAACAAGGACATGGCTTCGGCGCCTTGCGGAGGCCCAGGTCCCTCCCGGGCAGCTCCGGGGCGAGTGGACCTGCCGTCTCTTCGCCCGGCTCACGTGCCCAGTCGCACCCACACTCGGGGAAGAAGGTGGCTGCAGCGAAGGCGGGACGTCCTAAAAAAGACTTCCGGTCCTCCAAGAACTCGATGGTCCCGTGGGGTAGACCGGCATCCGCCTACGCCGCGTGCGTGTGTGGGGTGGGGCCTCGCCAGACTGCAACGGTTCCGGAGTCGCCATGGGCCGCCGTCCCGCTCGCTGCTACCGGTACTGTAAGAACAAACCGTATCCGAAGTCGCGCTTCTGCCGCGGTGTCCCCGATGCCAAGATCCGCATCTTCGACCTGGGGCGGAAGAAGGCGAAAGTGGATGAGTTCCCGCTCTGCGGCCACATGGTGTCGGATGAGTATGAGCAGCTCTCCTCTGAAGCCCTGGAGGCCGCGCGGATCTGCGCCAACAAGTATATGGTGAAAAGCTGTGGGAAGGATGGCTTTCACATCCGCGTGCGGCTGCACCCCTTCCACGTCATCCGCATCAACAAGATGCTGTCCTGTGCTGGCGCCGACAGGCTCCAGACCGGCATGCGGGGCGCCTTCGGGAAGCCGCAGGGCACGGTGGCCCGCGTGCACATCGGCCAGGTCATCATGTCCATCCGCACCAAGGCGCAGAACAAGGAGCACGTGGTGGAGGCCTTGCGCAGGGCCAAGTTCAAGTTCCCGGGCCGCCAGAAGATCCACATCTCCAAGAAGTGGGGCTTCACCAAGTTTAACGCCGACGAATTTGAAGACCAAGTGGCCAGGAAGCTCCTCGTCCCTGATGGCTGTGGAGTGAAATACGTCCCCAGCCGCGGCCCTCTACACAAGTGGCGCGCGCTGCACTCCTGAGGACGCTCGCCCTCCTCTGCCATGCTGGTCTGTCTGACATCAGCTTATCAATAAAGTTTACTGGGAAAAAGAAACCGTATTTTTAATATATTTTAAAAATTTATCCACTGTTTAGAATTCAGATTACTAGAAAAGTAACTTTTATATTAATACCAGAAAGTTTTAATGGCAAATGATATTTTCCTTTTAAGTGAGAATGAAACAATTTGCGTGTGATTTATTAGAATTACGGTTCTAATCCAAACAGTTTTAACTTGGGGGAGTCTGGGGAAATATTTAAAAGTTGTGTTGGTAGTGCAGTCATAATTACGCAGCTATTATGACCTTGAACCTTGAATAAAACATAGCTAGAGAAAATTCAAGATATACAGAGAAAAAATCCTTATTGTCTATAGGAAACAAACGGGGATGAAAATAAGGATAGACTTTAGAGATATTTTAACTACAGTGTCTTTGAAACTTAAGTTTATTCTCAAACTTGTTGCTTATGTTTTCCTTATAATTTCTGCACATTGTTTTTTGGAATTACCTCTCACCTTCAGTTATCAGCCTTGGGACAATTGGGTATCAATGAAAAAGTTTCCCCAGATAAGCTTTACATTGTCTCACACACTGGACACCGCAGTGCAATCTTTTCTTCATCACAAAAATGTTATAGGTTGACAACAGGATTCAGATTGCTTGCATATGAGTCCAAGTAGAACCAATAGAATGGAGAAAATAACATTAAAGCAGCTATATATGCTCTAAAAAGATTGCAGAGAGAGTTTGCAATTTGTCAGTGTTTGCCCTACATTAGTTATACCGATCACACAGGTGTTTTGTTGTGTTTTTTTTTTGGTTATATTTTAAAAAATGAGGTAAAATTCTGGGTCTTTACTACATTTAAAAATTGCAGTTAGGCTAGCCTTTCAGATCTCAATTCTGCAAACAATGCTTTCATTTTTCTTAAACTAACCACTTATTTCCAGAATCAGCATATGAAAGCAACAAAAGGAGTACCAAACAGTATAGAAATATACTTTTAAAACTGTTTCCATTTACTTAAAATAATGTCTTTGTCAATCCTAAAATTTTCTATCTCACTTGATATTTAAATCAGGCTCTTACTATAAGATAGTTTCTACTTGTGTATTTTTAAGTGAAGTTGCTGTTTTAAGCTGTAATATTTTACATATACATAAAATGAAAAAATGCAATAAATCCTAAAGAATATATATATATAATAGAGAAATATGCAAATTAGCCCAGACACCGTAATGCCACACACAGCCGAACAGCAGGGACCTGAGCAGCCGCAGGCTCCCAGAGCTGCCAGCCCCTGAGCGCCAGCACACCCTCGGGCCTGGAATAAATGACACACTCACAACGAGCCCAAAGTCACTGCACAGGGGGCTGCAGATAGGAGGGGTGCTGCAGAACAGGGGGGACTGCAGAACGGGGTGCTGCAGAACGGGGGCTGCAGATCAGGTGGGCTGTGGTTGGGGGGACTGCAGATCGGGGGCTGCAGATCAGGGGGCTGGGACACTGGAGAACCCCAGCTCTGAGCCCAGAGCCTGGCCTCAGGGCTGTAGCTGTGGCTGCGCTGCCCAGTGGGGAGCCCCACAATCTGCCCCCACAGACTGAGGAGAGCCAATGGGTCCATGGGGATGGCCAGGAAGAGGCCTCGCCTGGCGCCCTTTACTCTGTGAGGAGGACCCCGTGGATGGGGGTTGGGAGCCAGACCATGACCAGTGAACAGTGTTTGAAGAGGGAGCCTTCAGCCCTGTGAACCTTCTCTCCCAATGAAGCTCCGGCTCCTCCCTGCACTCAGGCCCTGCCAGAGGGCCATGCCAGGCCCACGTGGCTGCTGCCCACACCCACTGGTGTCTGCAGTCCCACATGGGACCATGAACCGTGTCTGAGCCACTCCAAGGGGGACCCCACGCCACCTCTTTAAAGTTTTCATTTTTGCTAATCAAACCTTTGTCTTCTGAGGCTTAGAAGCCAGGACAGTGGGCACAGTGGAGTGCGCAGGCGGGCACCCAGGAACTCCTCGACTCCGATGGCTTCATTCAGAGAAGGTGCCCCCCTCTCCCCTCCGGGCACCATTCACCTTGGCCTGGCCTGCAGGGAGCAGCACAGTCACCACATCAGGCCGGGCCCCAAAGCTGCTCCTGAACTTCACTCTTCCTCCCTCAGCTCCCAAAGCCCAACGCAGCCTGTGGCCAGCCCCGCAGAGGGTTGGCTGGTGCCCCCAGCGCCCTCCCCAGAGCCCTCCCCAGTACCAGACAGGACCAGGCAGCAGGGGTGAGGTTGGCCTGGGGCAGACTTAGCCCCTGCAAGCTGTGTCACAGCGGATCCTGAGCAGCGAGAACTTACCAATAGAGATGTTTGTGCAGACATTTTAAACAACTTACACTTTTAAAACTGAATTGAGAAGCATAGATTTTTGCTCTAGAGAGTAATGCTTCGGCGGGACCCCGAGGTCACCGTGGAGGCTAGAACCAAAAGTTATATGATAGCAAGTGTTGGCGAGGATGTAGACAAATCCGAGCCCTCACACACTACTGTCGGAATGGAAATGGTGTGGCCGCTCCTCAAATGATTAATATCAGTCACATAGGACCCTGCAACACGCCACTCTGAGGTATACACCCAAGTGAGGCAGCAGGTCACAAAACTATTGTGTATGGTTCCATTCCCATGAAATGTCTGAAACAGCAGTGTGCATGCAGATGGTTGGGTGGGGCCGGCAGCTAGATGGGGAAGGTGGCACGGGGTTTCTTCTAGAAGCAATAACAACAGTCTAAAAGTGACTGGTGGTGCCCTGGCTGGTTTGGCTCAGTAGATAGAGTGTAAGCCTACAGACTGGAGGGTCCCTTTCAATTCTGGTCAAGGGCACATGCCCAGGTTGTGGGCTCAATCCCCAGTAGGGGGCTCCAGCAGGCAGCCAATCCATGATTCTCTATCATTGATGTTTCTCTCTCCCCCTCTCCCTTCCTCTCTGAAATATATATATGGCGGCGAGGCCAAGGCTGAGGCAGAGGCGGTTAGGGGTGATCAGGCCAGGAGGGGAGGACAGTTGGGAGTGAGCAGGCCAGCAGTGGGGGGCAGTGGGGATGATCAGGCTGGCAGTGTTTGGCCATGAGGC
>NW_006374611.1:1695598-1697345 GCF_000327345.1 Myotis davidii | reverse complement strand
CAAGGGGGAGCAGATGGGGGCGAGAAGGCCAGTGGGGGGGTCAGTTGGGGGCAATCAGGCAGGCAGGCAGGTGAATGGTTAGGAGCCAGCAGTCCCGAATTGCGAGAGGGATGTCCAGAAACCAGCAGTCAGACATCCCCCGAGGAGTCCCAGATTGGAGAGGGTGCAGGTTGGGCTGCGGTCCCCCCCAACTCGTGCACGAATTTCGTGCACCAGGTCATTAGTCCTATATAATAAAAGCCTTGATGGCATCACACCCTTGCGTGATGCCCGCGTGCAATGCCCTCATGCAACATCATCACAAGATGGCCGCCACAAGATGCCTGGCAGGGGAGGGCAGTGATGGGCGATCGAGCTGGCAAGAGAGGGCAGTTGGGGGTGACCAGGCCGGCAGGGGAGGGCAGTTGGTGGTGACTGGGCCAGCAGGGTAGGGCTGTTGGGGGCCATCAGGCTAGCAGGGGAGCAGTTAGGTGTCAATCAGGCTGGCAGGGGTGTGGTTGGACCTGGTGGGGGGGGGTAATTGGGGGTGATCAGGCCAGCAAGGGGGAGCAGATGGGGGCGAGAAGGCCAGTGGGGGGGTCAGTTGGGGGCAATCAGGCAGGCAGGCAGGTGAATGGTTAGGAGCCAGCAGTCCCGAATTGCGAGAGGGATGTCCAGAAACCAGCAGTCAGACATCCCCCGAGGAGTCCCAGATTGGAGAGGGTGCAGGTTGGGCTGCGGTCCCCCCCAACTCGTGCACGAATTCATGTTAAGGAAGTTATATTTCTAAAATTTTTGGTAAATAATACTTTAATCTATAATAATAAAAGCCTAAAATGCTAATTAGACTAGACAGCCAAATGACCTTCCGGACGAATGACGTCCTTCCAGACGAAACCAGCACAGCGGGGGCTGAGGCATAGATGGTTAGGTATGATTAGTCAGGAAGTCGAACAGTTAACACATTAAGTGTTAGCTTGTTTTGTATACCTGATGGAAAGTACAGTGCCACTCATTGGTGACTGACATGGTGCTTAATGTGTTAAGGGTGATCAGACAGGCAGGCAGAGTGGTCAGGGGCAATCAGGCAGGTAGGCAGGCAAGCGGTTAGGAGCAGCAGTTCTGGATTGTGAGAAGGATGTCCCAGATTGGAGAGGGTGCAGGCCGGGCTGAGGGACACCCTTCCGTGCACAAATTTTGTTCACCGGGTCTTTAGTATGAATATATAGGAAGGGCTCTTCAGCAAGAAGAGAAAGAAACACTTTTCTTAATGTGTTTTACCCGATTCTTTAAAACTCCTGATGTTTTCCAAGAAACTTATGTCCTTATGCAATTGGTAAATGAGGATTGACCTGAGCCAAATCTTCTAAATCCTGTCCAGTCCTGTTTGCTTTCACCACACTGTCTTTCAAAACCCCCCAGAAACTCAACCTCAAGAAAGTAAAATGCAAAAAACATAAAAAACAAACAAACAGTTCCTTAGTTATATGTTAATACAACTATGATGCAGTTTTGAAAATATTTTTCATTTTCATTATTCATCTCTTTGGTCTCAAACTTCTCAAACATCTTGAACTTTAAACTTGGAAATCTGTACTCACTAAATATAGGGAGGCAGCTAAGGATAAGGCCATGGACTTTCTTGCCCTAAGAGACTGGTAGCTATGATTGTATACTTACACATATGTGGGTGAAAAGGAAAAGAAAAATTAAAAATTATTACATTAAAAAAATGTAGGTGTCATTAAGGTTTATTATTTGAACTTTT
>NW_006374611.1:1683102-1685933 GCF_000327345.1 Myotis davidii | reverse complement strand
ACAGAGAGGAAGGGAGAGGGATAGAGAGTTAGAAACATCGATGAGAGAGAAACATCGATCAGTACATGCCCTTGACTGGAATCAAACCTGGGACCCTTGAGTCTGCAGGCTGACGCTCTTTCCATTGAGCCAAACCAGTTAGAGCCCTACTGGTCTGTTTTAACAAAAATCCTATTAACGTGTCTTTCAAGCCGTGATTTTGTGTTTTTGGCATTTTCATATTCCCTTCTAGTTATTAAAAAATTGATAAGACAGTTGAGCTGAAAGATAATTACTTTTGCAGAGCTCTTCATTTTTAAATTCCTATTCAAAGTCAATCTAATTTGAAAACATGTGTTCAGATATTTGCATACTACTGCAAGGAAACAGAGCTATCTGCTCATTTAAAATAAAAAGTACAAGTACAGTTAACTCAAGCAAATATTGCTGCATAAAACTTTGATTTAATTGATGTCATCTCCAGGTTTTATGGAAAATACTGAATCAGAAGATGATGACAACTACAATTGGACCATGCACTGTATTATTTAGATTTGCAAAGCTCTTTCTACAAATGACCCTATATAATAAAAGCCTAACATGCAAATTGACTGAACTACAGAACAACTGGTGGAACAACTGGTCGCTGTGATGCACACTGGCCACTAGGGGGCAGATGCTCAATGCAGGGGCTGCCTCCAGCCCGTAGGCCCCAGGCCAGCCAAGGTGGGTGCCAGTGGGGGGCCCCCAATTGTCCCACTGATCACCCCCGCAGAGGGCTGCAACCAGCAGCGTCTGGGGGCAGGGCCAGTGAGCGGGCAGCGTCAAGCTGGCCAAGGTGGGTGCCTGCGAAGGCCCCCCTGATTTCCCTGCTGGTTGTCCCACAGATTGGCCCAGATCGCCGGCCAGACCTAGGGACCCTACCCATACATGAATTTTGTGCATTGGGACTCTAGTCATTATATAAGCCACCCCCTCAAAACACGGAATTATACTAAGCATATTTATTTTGAAATCTTTAACTTTTATAAAAATATACTGTAGATTTGGCACAAATTGGCTATCACTTATACTGGCAGGCATTTTGTTTCCACTTTGGCAGGTTTATACTGCCTGCCCTAACATAATTCAAATAGTGTTTTCTGATCCTTGGAATGTCACTGTTGACCTAAGGATTGAGCTGAGAGATCATTTATCTTGTCATCTGCTACCTTTATATTAATGTCATAGGTTTTTGTTTTAATAGGGAAATGACTTCATTGTTTTCATTAAAATACTCTTTTTTAAATAATTAAAAAATGAGTAAAGTCAAAAGTAGACTTACACCAGTAATAATTCAAAGTGAGATTGTTATGCTTAACATTGGAAAATAAGGGGAGCTCTGGCATCAGGATGGCTGTATTTGAATGTAAGCTTCTCCACTTACTTGGGAAAATTAGTATTCCCATTCCTTAATTTTCTCAACTATTTAATGGGGTTAAGACACTATAATTATAATTAGGAATAAATTAGATAATTCATTGATAAAATGAATAGATTGTGTCATGTACATATTAACTTCACAAGTTAATGTTATCTTGTAACAGTTAATATTGATGTTATTGTTATTCAATAACAATAGTTCAGTCTCACTGAGCTAGTAGTATTATTTTTCATGATTTTATGATCTTAAAATTTTGTTAACCATAATTTTCTCCAGTTGTATATCACCAATTCTAGATTTAATTGGGTTCAATATTCTGATTTGAGGTGTTTTTTTTTAATTTTGTAATTTCACCTTTCATATTATCTTATTTTCTCATCTGTTGTTGGAGCTCCTTTTGAAAATTGTAATTGTGCTTTACCAATTAACCTTTTACATATGACTCACTTATGAAGATTTCTTTTGTTCCTCCCAAACCAATTTTTTTATCTACCTAACCCACCTTTTCATTCAATATTTATTTCTTCCTTTCCTTCCTTTTTATCATTTTTTTCAAAAGAATTATTATATGGCTGTCATGCCATTATTCTCATACTGCTTATGTGTGATATAAACTGTTTTACCCAGATCTTTGATTTAGTCTGAAAGACTGTAGGTGAATTGCTCTAATCACCTGCACAAAGTTTGTTGTTGTTATTCATTTAGTCTTCTCTCTGGACATTGCCATCTATCAGCTTTTCCAAAGCCTCAGGATGAGAAGACGGGTAAGGAGAAAACTTGCAGGGTTCATTCCAGCCTTTGATGGGTGCCGGATTATGATTCCTGCGCCAAGGCCCACTCCTCTCAGTCAGTGCCGTCCACTTTGCAGGCTGTGATGTATTTCTTATCCTTGTGCTGCCTCTGTTCGGTGCAGAACCCTGGAATAGGGAAGCCACTTCCTGAGGGTCTTTAGTATAGCTTGGAGCTCCCCCTTGTCAGTGGGTCCCTGTGTAACTACTTATATGCTCAGTATTTTTCTATTAGGGCATCAGTGAAACATTTTAAAATCTCATCTTCAGGAATGCTTGCTTTTAAGAGTTTAGAGAGTTTTGAAGAGGTACATTTCATAAATGATCATTATGTAATCTACTCTATCTCCACCCCTCAAAGTATGAAATTATACTAAAACTGTTTAGCCAGAAATCTTTAGTTAAAAAAAAAATGACACAGCCGAGACCGGTTTGGCTCAGTGGATAGAGCGTCGGCCTGCGGACGAGAGGTCCCAGGTTCGATCCCGGTCAAGGGCATGTACCTTGGTTGCGGGCACATCCCCAGTGGGGAGTGTGCAGGAGGCAGCTGGTCGATGTTTCTCTCTCATCGATGTTTCTGACTCTCTGTCTCTCTCCCTTCCTCTCTGTGAAAAATCAATAAAATATATATAAAAAAAATA
>NW_006374611.1:1653664-1682763 GCF_000327345.1 Myotis davidii | reverse complement strand
TATGTTATTAAACTCTTCAAGGGTCCTATTCATGAAACTACCTGTTTCAAGTTGACTAGTCACTGATAAAGGGAAAGATAAAAGGTTGTGGAGAAGGATAGCATCTTTTGGGCAAATGCAGAGTTCTTAAGAGAGCAAGATTCCTTCTGCTATCTGGGTGGGTAGTGAGGGACATTAAGTTGGAATGTTAGGAAATGGTGATTTTCTTTTGCATAAATGTTATGAGTCATTGGACAAAAACAACAACAAAAAGACTATGCGAGTGGTGGGGATTGGAAAGTGACAGCAGTACTGAGAGAGTGTCAGGGGATGACCTTCATTCCCAGTCTCTGGCACAGCAAGGAGAAGACAAATTTCCCAAAGTGTGGGGCCATCTGGTGTTTAAGTTTAAACAACATTGTTGATTCTATGCCCCCTTTCCCAACAGCATTGCTTACTGGGAGGGAGCAATAGCAGCAAAAGGCTGTGTGGTGGTGGTGGTGGTGGGGCGGGGGTGGTGGTGGGTGTGGGCAGGGGGGTTCCTCTGTGGCAGTAGGTGAAGGCAGGGAAAGAAAGAGCCATGCCTTAGATTTCCCTCAAGGGGATCAAATAAAGAAAGGAACTCTGGTGCCCTTGAAAGAAATGGCAAAAAGATTGCATAAGAGTCAGCATTTGGACACCAGATACATGGAGAACCAGGAGGCAGCTACAATAAAGCAGCAACAACTGAAAGGGAACCTGTCTCCTGTGACTAGGAGTCATTTAATGTGAGCATATTGTCTATGTTGACATTCTGTTGTCAATATACCAAAGGATGAGGGAGGGAAAGGGGAAATAAGAACAATTTCCTCTTCCTGCTCTAAGAAGCTGAAACTACTAGTTTAGGCTCTACTAATGAAATAGACAGAAGGTTTGAATAGGATCAGTGACAGTTTTAATAATTGAAAGTTATGGGTGCTACTGAACAAGCAGGAGCTTCAATGGAGCACAGCTGGTAACTTTTCCTGGAAAATAAAAATTTTATGTTCACTTCAATGTTTCTCCTGTCAAACCAGTTACATAAGCATTTTGAGGAAAAATTCCACAAACGGCACCAGCAAATGCCTGAATTACTGAGACATTGAAATTTCACGAGACTAAAGTAAAACCTCTTTCAACATAAAGAAACCTCTATACTGCCTCCAAAAAACGTCTTTATCATGTAACTGTGGTTGCTCTACTTCTCTACCTCATATGAGCACCTTAGATATGAACGAGCATACTCTAAATTCCCATCACTGAGACCCATGTTATATATATATATATTCCCAAATGACCCATAAAAATATCTCAATATTACTATCTTCTGTCTAGTTGGTGGAGATTTGATTTATACACACAATGGACTGCTTCAATTTATACTCTACAATTGCAAGCCATTTTTTTGAGACAACACTGGATTATTGATAAAAATGCCATTTTCACATTTTTCAAGATATTATAAAATAATTGAAAGTTATAAAAATATGACAGTCTATAAGGTTCAAACCTACTTTATCTAAAATCAATGTTGAGCTTTTGAAAATTTGATTCTTAACTGTACCTAAGGACATTTTGTGGCAAATATTACCAGCACTTAGTCACTAAATTAGTGAATTTAAGGTCTATAAACCCTCCAACTTCAGAAAATTGTTTAAAACATATATATATAAAAGCCTAAGCGACTGAATGACTGAATGACCAAACAACCAGTCAACTGGTCGCTATGACATGCACTGACCACCAGGGGGTAGAAGCTCAACACAGGAGCTGCCCTCTGGTGGTCAGTGTGCTCCCACAGTCAACCTCCCATGGCTGGCCAACCTCCTGTGGTCCCTCCCCCTGGCTGACCGTCCCCAATAAGCCCCTATAGGGGTGGCCGGCCAACCTCCCGCAGCCCCTCCCTCCTAGCCAACTTCCCGCAGACCTGATTGGCCCTGATCACCGGCCAGGCCGAGGGACCCCATCCATGCACAAATTCATGCACCGGGCCTCTAGTTATATAATAAATTTGAAGAGGCCTTTGTCCTTTAACCCAGTTGTACCACTTTTAGAGACCTACCCTACAAACACCCAATCATCTGAATGATGAGACATATGCAAGAATATTCATACCATTGTTTATAATAGCAAGAAATTAAGAAAAAACAAACCTAATTTTTATAAAGTGGGAAATACCATGGTAACTGTTTCTGTTGGAGTATATTCATAATGGGAGACACTATAAAGTGTGAAAAATTAACAAACTAGAGCCATAGCCCAAAACAGGTAAGTCTCAGAATGTTGAGTGAAAATAGAAAATAAGACTCTAGTTAGTGTAATGCCTTTTTCTAAACCTTCATGGAATGCAGTGTGCATAAAAGAATCATCAAACAGGAGGCAGCATCCTTCTACCCAACTCTGGGGCTCTCCTCCCACCACCAGCTCACAGCCTCTTGGAGTTTTCAAGCCTAAATAGCATTAGTTTCAGATGTCGTTGGTCCCTTGTGCTCTGTTCTCACAGTTCCAGGGCTCTCTTGATCATTTGTTTAGTTGTTTTACTTTCCCTTCGTTGCTGTAACCTCTTCTTTCTATATCTATGATTCTAGAGACTCCCTCTTTTATCAGCCCTGGAAAATTCTCATTTATTATTGCTGCAGATATTAATGTTCTTCTAATACCACTGTTCTCTTTTTCTGGAACTCATATTAAATATGTTAGATTTCATTGTATCCCCCATATCTCTTAACATTTTTTCATGTCTCCATCTCTGTCTCCTTGCAGGGCATTTGTATATTTCTGCATGTGTATTTTCCTGTGTATTATTTTTCTTTACCTGACTTTAGCCTTTTGTTTAGCTCATTCAAGGGATTTTAACTTGTCAATTGCATTTTTCATTTTCAGAAGCTACACTTATTTTTTCTTAAAAAATAGACACTTATTATTGCTGTTTTTCTTTATTCCATATTTACTTCATATTATTTCTTTATGCTCTTTATCCATTATATCTGAATTTATTTACTTATTATATTTTCTTTTATTCCTATTTCATAGTGGCTTTACTTTTATTTACTTTTTTTTTCTTTTCAAAAGTCTATTTACTGTCAGATTATCCTTTGCTGAAATTATTCTCTGGTACACCAATGCCTATGTTGGGTATTTTTTCCACCAGTCAGGATTTATAGTGGATTTGGCCTGTTCCCTGGGATGTTACCATCCTGGAGCCAATTTCTCTTGTCATGAGGGACTAAGAATGTGCAATTCTCAAGCCAGGCTTTCTGACTTTGCTGTGCAGTTAAGTTCTGTAAGGATTATGTATTGATGTGTGTATCCGGGAAATATACTTGCTTTGCATGTGCCAAATGTTCACAACTCTCTGCTTCCATTTCAACCTGCTGTTATTTGCTTCTGTTTTTAGATCCTTGGAGATGATTTTCCAGTGAACCTAGAAATGTAATAAATATAAACAGAATCCAGATATATTTTGGTGGAGGGTCACTTAAACTCCATACTCTTACTAAGTGGAAGTCATGATATTTTTAAATCTGAGGTAGGCACCTTTAAAAGAAGGAGCGCTTACTCACTGGGACAGCATGGACCTGAAGATTATTATGCTAAACTAAATAAGCCGGTTAGAGAAAGACAAATATCACAAGATCTCATATGTGGAATCTAATGAACAAAATAAACTGACGAACAGAATAGTTCCGAGACATGGATGCATGGAATAGAATGACAGATCTTAGAAGGGAGGGGGTGGAGGGGACAGGTAGAGATTAACTAAATAACATATATGTATATAGGCATAGCCCATGGACACAGATAATAGTATGGGGAAGGCCTAAGGTGGGGCAGGGGCTGGGTGGAGGGGGGCAAAGGAGGGGATAATGGGGGACATCTATAATACCGTCAACAATAAATTAAAAGAAAAAACATGGTAACTTTACCTAGAATCATATTAATGTATATAGACATCATAAATATTATAGTCTTTCTAATTGCATTGCCTACTTATCCTATATTTGCATAACCAAGGGTAATATGCAAATTGACCCTAACGGCAGAATGATCGCTGGACCAGCCACTATGAGGTTCACTGACCACCTCTTGGTTCCTTTCCCCAGCGGGCAGGCTCTGATCACCTGATGGCCACCTGCTGCGGGGCTAGGGCTGGCAAGCAGGTGGGAACAGCGGACCCCTTGGTCCCTTCCCCTGTCCGTCAAGCACTGATCACCCAGTGGCGAATGGGAACCAGGGTTGGGGGTGGATGGCGGTAGGAGGCGGGGCTGGCTGCGGGCAGCTGGGGAAGATGACCCTGATCACAGGTCAGGTCTAGGGACTGTACCCACGCGTGAATTTTGTGGGGCCTCTAGTCTTACATAAGCTGAAAATGTTTCCCAGAATTCTCTCCTTCATAGGTTGCTTGATCACAAAGGAAATTTGCATGAGTTTTGGAAGACAGAAATGGAACAACTATTATACTCACAAAGTTGGTGCAGAGTACAGGTATCACTGCATTTCATGAATGTTGTAATTGATTTGCTGACACACCTCATTGAAGAATGGCAGCAGCCCAACATCAGCTCCTCAACCCATGCTGGCTCTCACTGCTTATTCCCTCTGAGACCCAGGCCAGCAATACCTGCAGCTGTGCTAATGGGCACAGGCTTCTGTTTGGTCTCAGAGGAAGAGTTTAAAGCACTGACATACCTGGGTTTCAGATTGTCCTCATGGGGTTCAGTTTGTCCTCATGGTTTCCATTTGTGGGATCAAGTTTATTCATACTTCACTTTGCATTTAATTTTTTTTCTCACTTGTCTGTCTTCCTGACTCATAATGACTTCAGACCCACCACAAGGAGAGAGGCAACAGCGTTCACTAACTTCTTCATGGTCCCTGGTTTGTGTCTTTATTAACTTTTATCTAAACACCCATTATCCCCTTTAGAACTAATTTCCCAGCCATTCCAATTATTCTGCAAAGTATAATTCCTGCAATACACTTATTATTCCATATTACTCTTCGTATTTCTGCTTCTTTGAACAAACTCTAGCTGATATAGGAATGATCATTAAAATTTAGTTTGTTGTAGCTATTGAAAAAGAAAATGCTTTGGGACATACAGACTTCTGTTTGGATCTTGGTTCTGCCTTCTACTTTCCCTGTAACATTGAAAAATTTATTGAAACTTTCAGAGGATTAGTTTTCTAAGCTTCAAAACAATTCAAATTGTAAAATTAAGATTATTATGACAATTATGAGAACATGCACTTAGCAGAGTTTCTGTGACATAGTGCACTCTGAATAAATGCTGCTTTTTAAAATTTATTATTAAGTGATTAGAACTTGAAAAGAGTTCACTGTGTATTAGCTATGCTTATTAATATAATTACTCTGGCTATAAAGTGAAATTTATATCTTACCCACTTTTAATTGCAGAATCTCAAAATATTGATGCTATCTTTAAAATTCATGCCTAAAGTATACATTGTACCTATTTTTCCTTTGTAAACCCAACAGTTATGAAACATTTGCATTCACATGTGAAAATGTGTTATAGCCATCATAATCACTATTCCCTGGTAGGTTAATTCTAAATTTTCTACTGAAGATACATAAAATTTCTGTGAAGTAACTACTAAAGTTTGTGAAATTTGCCTATATTTTAACTTTTTACAACATGTTAATATATTACTTAAAGCATTAAGTGTAATTTTAATTCTATTAATGTGCTTATTTGTATATATTAGAAAAGAAATACTAAAAAGTAATAAAGTTTGCAGTATGAAAGATACCAAAATAATTTACTATTTCCTACTTATAAGTTACAGAGGCATATTGGTATGTATTATTCTAAAATTAATGGACCATGAAAAGTTATGATTAAGTTAGAAAAAGCATTTTATTCATTGTCATTTTAAGAGGTATGTTAAAATATAAGAAAGGACTGTATAAATTCATAGAAAAATAGACTCCAATCATAAGATCATAAAGAATACTAGCCTAGGCATTGCTTTTCACTCTGGACTTAATCCCACCAAAGGAACCAGTTCACACATAATTGCAATAAGTTTTTATGCTAGAACCTGATTTGTAAACATCCTCTCTCTCTCCGACTTACTGACAATCTCAAGTATACACACACACACACACACACACACACACACACACACACATCAGTCATTCAGCAGTCTAGTAAATCAATAGTTTCATATTACATCCAATCTAATCACATGCCAATCAACTAAAAGAAAGAATGACTTCTGAAATAAACTCTTTTGGATATGAACCATTATCTTAAAATGTGTAATATTTAACAACTCAAACATTATGTTTTGAACTTTGCAAAGAGAACAAGAATTACTATGCTAATAAGAAGGAATTAGAATTATTTTATAGAAGACCTGGTTAAGCTTACTCCTAACTGATTATAATTATGCCTCTGAAGAGTGTTATAGCAAAATGTAGTTTGAATAATGTAATTAGAGTCATTATTACTAACCAAAATTGAATGCATTGTTCATGCAAATATGAAGTAGCTTTCTGGAAGGTAAATAGTATTTCGTCTTAAAGACAATGTCTTAGTAGATCAAATATGCTCCATTTATTAGGGAAAACTGCACATTTTGAATGCCTGTAGTGGGATGCAGCAGACTGAGACAGAATGAAATCTGTAAATGTAATCACTGGGATGGGGTTCCAATTCCGTCTGAAAAATAAACACCATAAACACCATAAAATATGGAGACAAGTAGCACTTGGTAAGCAGTGATTATAACTAATAACATTTCAAGAAAGCTTTAGGTACATTTATAGTCTGATGGACAAAAGCCATGGAAATTCCAAGACTAATGATTTTTAGTATTCTCAGTATAAGAAAGATGTCAACAGATATTAGGACACAAGTCCTGAGAGCTGGATTTAGCCACAGGATTTCAGCTCCTGACAGCAGTATTATCAAGAAATACTTCAGAAAAGACCCACTAGTCTGGAAAAAGGTATAGATTTTTATCAGTATAGAGATTAATGTGAACTAATTAGAATTGATATAAATGATCAAAATGAGGTTCATTATCATGGGATGTATTCCTGTTTTTAAATTTGGGTAAAAAGATGTCCTTGCCCTAGTCCATGTGCTTAGAGGATAGCACACATTGCACAGATTTTCTGGTACACAGTATGAGAATCTCTCTAAGGAAAATACCTAAGAATAAGATTGTAGGGAATAGATTGGTTCACCTTTACCAGATAATGCTAAATCCTTCTGCAAAAATACCTCGTCGTATACTTCTACTAGCAATGTCTGAGAGTTCCCATTTCCAGATATTCACATTCACTGTTGACTTTTTAAACTTTCAGACAAAACAATTTTATAATTTTGAAATGATATCTAATTGTGAGTTCAACTGGCATTTTTTCTGAGGAGCTTTTCCATCTCTTCAAATGCTTATTGGTCATTCATTCTTCTTCTGTGAAATGACATATTCTTTCTTTTGCCAGTGTTCTACAAGGCTATTTGTAATTTGCCTTCAGATTTAGACTTTTTCTGAATACAAGGCCTTTATCTATGTTATGTGCTTCCTTTATCTCCTATTTATCTGTGGTTTATCTTTTCAATCTCTTAATGGTATTTTAGATGAACTAAAATAAAGTTTAGTGGGTTTGAATTTACTAGTATTTTTTTCTATTATTTTAGTTCTTATGTTTTCCTTTTTTTTAAAATATATTTTATTGATTTTTTACAGAGAGGAAGGGAGAGAGATAGAGAGTTAGAAACATCGATGAGAGAGAAACATCGATCAGCTGCCTCCTGCACACTCCCCACTGGGGATGTGCCCGCAACCCAGGTACATGCCCTTGACCGGAATCGAACCTGGGACCCTTCAGTCCGCAGGCCGACGCTCTATCCACTGAGCCAAACCGGTTTCGGCTCTTATGTTTTCTTTAAGAATTATTTTTCTGTTCCTTGGTTATAAACATATTCACTACTTTTCTTGAAATGTTTTTGCAAGTTTGCCTTTATTTTTAAAGTATTCAATTTGGAATTAACTTTTGTGTGTGATATGAGAAGAATCTAATTTTCATTTTTTAAATTACAAATCACCAATTGTCCTTATGGTTTACTGGATAGTCCATCATTTTCCATAGATGTATGACCTAATGCTGGGTTCTTTCTTCTGGTCCATCAGACTGACTTTCTTATTATGACTTTATAATAAATATTGGTATTATAAGAGTTTCCCTTCACATTCTTATATTTCTTCAACACCCTTCCATTTCCATATTAAATTGAGAACCAGCTAGTCAATTTTGAAGAAAACAGGGATGGCACTTTGATTGGAATTGTGTTGAATCTATAGACTAAGATGGACAAATATCTTTTTTATAACATGCTATATCTCTTCATTTCTTTAGATTTTATTAAAGTCATTCACACAATTTTATTAAACTTATTTGGGTGACATTGGGAATATGATTAATCTCTCATGCAATTTTATATTAATGATTTATCAGATTTATTCTAAGAAAAGAATTTTATTGGTATTATAATCTATATATTTTAATTCACCCTTTTTAATCTTTTATTACTGGAATGGGGAAATATAACTGAGTTTTATATATTTATGTTGTAACAGGTAATATTATTAAACTCTTTTGTTTATGCTAATGATTTATCTTTTGGTTCTTCTGTATTTCTTATTTTGCACATAGGCAGTCATATCAACTGCAAATTATGAGAGCTTTTTAAACAATACAATTTTTATATATTTTCTATTTCCTCTGTGCACTAGGGCCTGCAATATGATGTTAAATAGAAGTTGGAGAAGAGATACTTTAACTCAGGTGCTTCAGAAAGTAGAACTTGACATGGTACTCCTTTTGTGAGGTGAAAGTCTACAATATTAAGAGTGGCAAATAAAAGGAAATGAAGCAAGGCAAGATGCAAAGCAGAAGAATACAGCATATAATATGTGATAACGAGTCACAAAGAGATGATTGCTCATTAGGTGTGTTAGGTTAATATAGGCTGTTCCGGAGAAGAAAGAGCACATCAGAACCTTTACCAGAAGAGAGAGAATGTATCTAGCCTCTTCTGTCCCTGATTTTTCATTGGCCAAGGTCCCTTAATGAGTGAACTTCTGATTGATGTTATCTGGTGGTTACTCTGGAAGCCAGACCCCAAGTCCAATGCTGTGTGGTATTTTGTCTAAGTTGGAAAACGGCGAGGTGCTATAACCAAGAGGGAAGAAGAGAGTCAAGGGAATCTGCATAGCCCCACAAGGCTTATAACCCAATAAAGCAAGCATCTTATTCTTGATTTTATGGGCTGATTTTAATATTTACCTTCAGCTCTGTATTTGCTATGTGATTCAATAGATATATTATCTTGAATTCAGAAAGTTCTTTTCTATTCCAAGGTAGAGTTTTATTTTCTTTTTAACTAAAAAATGAATGTTACAGAAGATATCAAATAAGCATACAAAAAGAGAGTCCATATTATATGTCACTGGGGATGTGCAAATTCAAACAAGAAACCACTGCACACCTCTTTAGAATGGACAAAATCCAGAACATTGGCATTGAATGCTGGAAAGAATGTAGAGAAACAGGAATTCTCATTTATTGCTGGTGGGAACGCAAAATGCTACAGCTACTTTAGAAGAGAGTTAATGGTTTTTTACAAAACTAAACATACTCTTATCATAAGATCCAGCAATCATGCTCCTTGGTATTTACTCAAAGGAATTAAAAACTTATGTCTACACAAAAATCCGCATGTAGATACAGCAGCTTTATTCATAATTGCCAAAACTTGGAAGCAACCAAGATATTCTTAAGTAGGTGAATAGATGAATAAATTTTATTCAGTGCTAAAAGGAAATTGGCTATAAAGCCATGAAAACATATGGAGTAAACTTTAATGCATATTATTAAGTAAAAGAAGCCAAAATTAAAATTCTGCATATTGCATGATATATGACATTATGGAAAAGGCAAAACTATGGAGAAAGTAAAAATATTATTATTTGCCTGGCATTGGGGTGGAGGATGTGGGAAGGAAGAATAGATGAAGCACAGGATTTTTAGGGCAGTAAAAATACTCTTAATGGAAGTATTAAAATTAATATGCTATTATACATTTGCCCAAATCCACAGAATGTACAATACCAATAAATAGTGAACCATAGTGCAAACTATGGACTTTGGATTATTGTGGTGTGTCAGTGTGGGTTCATCAATTGTAGCAAATATACTGCTCTGGTGGGAGATGCTGATAATGGTGGAGGCAGGAGGTATATGGGAAATCTCTTTACTTTTTGTTCAATATTAATGTGAGCTTACAACTGACACAATTGAAGATCCAGGATTCAATACCAGATATTTGACCCTAAGTATCTGATTCTAAAGCCTATACTTTGTCTACTCCCCCTGACAATGAAATTCTCAGTCCAGCTTGGTTGGATCAACTTGTTTTCAATGTAGGCCAAATCTGTGTGTGCATGTGCACACACACACGCGTGCACATACACACAGTGTTTTATAAGAACACTAGAGGCCCAGTGCACGAAATTTGTGCACTGGGGGGGAGGTGTCCCTCAGCCCAGTCTGCATCCTCTCCAATCTTTGACCCCTCAGGGATGTCCGGCAGTTGGACATTCCTATCACAATCCAGGATTGCTAGCTCCCAACTGCCTGCCTGCCTGATTGCCCCTAACCGCTTTTGCTTGCCAGCCCGGTCACCACAACTGCCCTCCTCTGTCGGCCAGGTAACTCCTAACTGTCCTCCCCTGCAGGCCTGGTTGCCCCTAACTGCCCTCCCCTGCTGTCCTGATTGTCCACAACTGCCCTCCCCTGCCGGCCATCTTGTGGTGGCCATTATGTGACCACATGGGGGCAGCCATCTGTGTGAGGGTGTGATGGTCGATTTACATATTATCTTTACTATATAGGACAGTGATGGTGAACCTATGACACGCGTGTCAGAGGTGACGTGAGAACTCATTTTTTTGGTTGATTTTTCTTTGTTAAATGGCATTTAAATATATAAAATAAATATCAAAAATATAAATCTTTGTTTTACTATGGTTGCAAATATCAAAAAATTTCTATATGTGACACGGCACCATAGTTAAGTTCGGGTTTTTCAAAATGCTGACACTCCGAGCTCAAAAGGTTTGCCATCACTGCTATATAGTCTTGCCTACTATTACTTTACATAAACAAAATCTCAATTATTCCATTGTTTACTGACCTCTATAAAACCCCAAGTTCCTTTCCTTTTTTCCCCAGTTTCTCATTAAAGAATGCTCTCCCTGTTTGGCCTGCATGGCTCAGTGGTTGGGCATCAACCTATGAACCAGGAGGTCATAGTTCAGTTCCCGGTCGGGGCATGTGCCTGGGTTGCTGGCTGATCCCCAGTGTGGGGCATGCCTGAGGTAGCCGATCAAGCATCAATGATGTTTCTATCTCTCTTTCCCGCTCTCTTCCTCTCTGAAATCAATCATCTCCTTAATGCATTTTGCCTTTCACAACACACACACACACACAGCTTAAAGAATGAGAAGGTAGAGGAACTTTTTTCAGGAAGAAATACAGTAGATTTAGATACACCAGAGATTGCTTTGTATGTTTAATTGTGATATCAATGTTAAGAGATTATTTTCAAAAAAGTTAAAATTATGATTCCTGTACAGATATACATATGAAAGCATGTTAGCTATATTATTTAATTCTCAATGAGGAAAATATTATAAATAGAATCTAAAGAACAGACATCTTTATCAATTAGGAATACTAAAATGATTGTATAAATCAGTGGTTCTCAACCTTCCTAATACCGTGACCCTTTAATACAGTTCTTCATGTTGTGGTGACACCCAACCATAAAATTATTTTCGTTGCTACTTCATAACTGTAATTTTGCTACTGTAAACAATATGTAATTATATATGTGTTTTCCGATGGTCTTAGGCGACCCCTGTGAAAGGGTCGTTTGACCCCCAAAGGGGTCGCGACCCACAGGTTGAGAACCACTGGTATAAATGGAGGTAAAACTAACTTCTTCCACAATAGGAGGGGTAAGCCAATTGAACCAGTGCCTGACAAGGCCAAAGTTGTATGTCTGAGGAAAATATTTTCTGCCTTTTTCTACAAATTATAGATTTGTAAAATAGCTCCTCTTATTTTATTGAACAGGGAGATTTCTTTCCCAGGTCCTTGTTCAGATGGATTTGAAGAATGAAGCCAAGGACAAAAGGTGGTAGGTGAAAAATATAAAAACTTTATTGCAAGCAAATACTACCTCTAAAACCCTAATTCTAAATTCTAAGCCTAAGACTCTTTTCCCCTTGGCACATGGGGTGGGGGTGGGGGGGCGGAAGGGTCACCTAAGAAAGGTGTCCTCTAAGTTCCTAATCCTAAGACTCTGTCCCTCCTGGATGGACAGAGGGGCCCCTAGGAAGGGTGATCGCTGCTTTATTTGTCTTGAGGCATTAAATAGGCTGGAGACCCTCCTTCTCTACTGTGGGACCTTAGCCCTGTAATCAGCTCCCAGGACCCCCACGTCTGCACTTTTCCTAGTTTGGTCACTTTATTTGTTTAGTTTGGGGCCACTTTTGATTTATCTTACGGCTTTCTCCCAGTTGTGCTGGCCCGGGGATGCCTTATCTTGTAGCTCTCCCAGCTGCTCAGGTCAGGGCTACTTTTGATCTAACTTATGGTCATTTTAATTGCTCAGGCCAGAGATACCCTTGTCCTTGGTTTATGGCTGTTTTAATTGCTCAGGCCTGAGATGTTTCCATCTGCCTGAACCCCTCCCTCCTAAGGCATTTCTCTATCCTCTGTCCAAGTAAGATAGGCACTCTGGCATCTTCAAGTCCCTATCTATGCATTCCTCTCCCATGGACTCTCTTTATTCCCTAAACCTTCCTAATTAAGCTAGCTAGCTAGCCCTTCCACTATAAAAGCAAATCTCATAAAGCTGAATGTTGTGTTGTAGACACCTCTAAAACCCTAATTCTAAATTCTAAGCCTAAGACTCTTTTCCCCTTGGCACATGGGGTGGGGGTGGGGGGGCGGAAGGGTCACCTAAGAAAGGTGTCCTCTAAGTTCCTAATCCTAAGACTCTGTCCCTCCTGGATGGACAGAGGGGCCCCTAGGAAGGGTGATCGCTCCTTTATTTGTCTTGAGGCATTAAATAGGCTGGAGACCCTCCTTCTTTACTGTGGGACCTTAGCCCTGTAATCAGCTCCCAGGACCCCCACGTCTGCACTTTTCCTAGTTTGGTCACTTTATTTGTTTAGTTTGGGGCCACTTTTGATTTATCTTACGGCTTTCTCCCAGTTGTGCTGGCCCGGGGATGCCTTATCTTGTAGCTCTCCCAGCTGCTCAGGTCAGGGCTACTTTTGATCTAACTTATGGTCATTTTAATTGCTCAGGCCAGAGATACCCTTGTCCTTGGTTTATGGCTGTTTTAATTGCTCAGGCCTGAGATGTTTCCATCTGCCTGAACCCCTCCCTCCTAAGGCATTTCTCTATCCTCTGTCCAAGTAAGATAGGCACTCTGGCATCTTCAAGTCCCTATCTATGCATTCCTCTCCCATGGACTCTCTTTATTCCCTAAACCTTCCTAATTAAGCTAGCTAGCTAGCCCTTCCACTATAAAAGCAAATCTCATAAAGCTGAATGTTGTGTTGTAGACAATGCACAGGTTTCACTGGAACAGTAACTTTCTCCTTATAGTGACATCAGTCTTTCAGTCACATTCACTTGGGTGATCAATATTGTCACACTTAGCACAATAGATGACTATGCGTGATAAACATTGCAATGTTAATTTTTCCTTTTTGTTCTTATGTCTCCTTTCAAATCATTGGAACACTCATATTAGTCTTTTTCTATTACGGTTAATGTTCCATTCACTGTGCAGCATGTCCAACCTCATTGTATTTTCCTTTCTCACAGGTCTATTCAGACTTGAAGTTTCTTCACACAAGTGAAGACTTTGTAGTGCTTCAGTAACTCAGAGCCAAAGAAGCTTCCAGAGCTCCTCTTGGCTTGATAGATGGTGTGCTTCAAGAACAGACATGAGATCAATTATTGCCTGAATGCTATGCGTATTTGTACGCCGAGGCATTTTGAGGTGATATTGTGTTTTAAATGGTAGCATAGTCCCCTGCTGCATCGCAGGCCTTCTGTTTCAAGACTGCTTTTGTTTATCATTATTTGAAAGCCCTCCTTTTTTTTATAGGAAAGCATTTTAATTTAATTCCAGGGGTAGACTTTTGGCTAATCAAGTATAGGCCACTTATTCAAATTTATGGCAGGGTCCAGAAAAGGGTTGAGTAGTGTTTGCCTCTGCCTGAATTCATTTCCTCATAATTTAACTGCTTTCGCTTATGTTTGATAATTCAAAACTTGTTTTTTTCTCCATGGCAATTGAGTTCATATGTACAGAGCTGATGAATTTTCATGGGCAGGGGAATAATGCCCGGATCAAGAGCATAGCTTTGTTTCCCATCTCTGCTACTTTGTAACAGCATAGGATCCTGAAGTGTTAGTTTCTTTTTATGTAGAATTGGTGACAGAGCTAAAACGGGATAATCTCTTCAAAGTGCTTCATACAGTGGTCATACAGTAATCGGTAATAAATAATTTTGGCTATTATTATATCACTAGAGGCTCGGTGCACAAAAATTGTGCACTCGGGGGTAGGGGAGGGGTCCCTCAGCCTGGCCTGTGCCCTCTCGCAGTCTGGGACTCCTCAGGGGATGACCACCTGCTGGCTTAGGCCCGCTCCCCGGGGGATTGGGCCTAAGATGGCAATCAGACATCCCTCTGGCAGCCCGGCAGCCCTCGGGGGATGCCCACTTGCCAGCAGGGAGTAGACCTAAGCTGCAGTTGGACATCCTTAGCACTGCTGAGGAGGCAGGAGAGGCTCCCACCACCACCGCTGTACTGGCAGCCATCAGCCTGGCTTGTGACTGAACAGAGCTCCTCTCATTTGAGAGCACACTGACCACCAGAGGGCAGCACCTGCATTGAGTGTCTGACCCCTGGTAGTCAGTGTGTGTCATAGTGACCAGTCATTCCCAGTCCTTCTGCTGTTAGGGTCAATTTGCATATTACCCTTTTACTATATAGGATAGAGGCCTGGTGCATGGGTGGGGGCCAACTGGTTTGCCCTGAAGAGTGTCCCAGATCAGGGTGGGGGTCCCGCTTGGGTGCCTGGCCAGCCTGGATGGGGGGATGATGGCTGTTTGCAGCTGGTCACACCCCCTTCTGTGTGGGTGTCCCCACTGGGGTGCCTGGCCAGTCCTGGTGAGGGCCTGAGGGGCGTTTTCAGGCTGTCAGGTGACTGAAGCTCCCAACCTCTCCTTTTTTCTTTTTTTTTTTAAATTCTGGGATTTATTTACCTTCTATGGCTGTCACTGGAGCTGAGAGCTAGCTTTAGCTCTGAGGCCAGGGTGCAGCTCTGAGGCCTTGGCTGCTGAAAGCAGGTATCTATGTTTGTTTGGGTTCTATAATTGTAACATTGTTGCGGTCCTGCTCGCTCCAGCTCTGACGGCTGAAAGCAGGTCTCTGGAGCTTGTTTAGCTTCTATATTTGCAACATAGTTGCTTAGACTGCAGCTCAGAGGCTGGTAGCGGCAGGCGGGGAACCTTGGCTTTCTCCTTCACTGGAGCAAGCAAGCCTCCTATTCGCTTCAGCTGCCTGGCTGCTGGCCACCATCTTGGTTGGCAGTTAATTTGCATATCTTGTTGATTAGCCAATGGGAAGGGTGTCGGGGTTATGGTCAATTTGCATGTTTCTCTTTTATTAGATAGGATAATTCACTGTTTTCTCCTTACCTTGCTCTTGGATCATTCTATATATTTGAATACAAAATTAAAGAACTCATATTACTGGAAAAAAGAATAATAATATAAGAATAGGTGATATTTAGTGATAATTCACTGTATACAATTCAACATATTAATAATTATTTTTATGCCTCTAAATTTTCCTCTCGTAAGAAAAACATTTTATTTGTAATTTTGCATTTTTAAAGAGCAACTTGAGATATAATTCACTTACCCTACAATTCACTTCAAAGTACAATTAAGTAGTTTTTATATACCCAGGGTTGTTCCACCATTATCACAATCAAGTCTATATTTCATCTCTCACTCCAAAATGAAAGTTCATATGCATCAATAACCACTCCCATCCCCAAGCCCTGTACAGCCACTAATATACTTTCTCTCTTCATACAGAGATGTGTCTATTTTGGATGTTTCATATAAAAGAAATCATACAATATGTAGCCCTTTGTGTCTGGTTTCTTTTATTTAGTACAATGTTCTCTAGGTTCATGGATGCTGTAGTATATAGCAGGACATCATTTCTTTTTTATTACTAATATTATTCTATGTAAGGATATACCACATTTTGTTTAATCACTTATTAGTTGAACATTTGAGTCCTTTTGATTTATGGCTGTTATGAATAATGCTGCAATTAATTGTTGTGTACAAGTGATTGAGTGGACACACATTTTTATTTCTCTTGGGTATATACTTGAGTAAAATAGGTGGATCATATCTTAACTCTTTTTTATTTTATTAAACTTTTTGGCATACATAACTGATGTATTTGACTTGATGGATTCAGAGATAAGTATACACCCATGAAACTATCATCACAATCTATGCCATAAAATATCCATCACTTCCAAAAATTTTCCTCCACTCTTTTATTTATTATTATTTTAAAGATAAGAACAATTAACATAAGATCTAACCCCTTGGCAAGTTTTTAAGTATGTAACACATGTTTTTTGTTAAATGGGAAAAGGATGATAGAATTAGGTTGCAGATAGAATAAGATTGCTAATATTTGAATTTAAGACTAGGAGTTTGACCTGGATTATCCAGGACCCTTCCATTGTCCATAAGTGAGGAAGAAGGAGGCAGGACCAGAGAGATGGGTCTTCCATGAGAAAGATTCCACTGGCTGTTGCTGGCTTTGAAGAATATGGAGGCCTATAGAATCTGGAAAGGTCAAGAAAATGCATTATCTCCTACAGCTTCCAGAAGGGATCCCAGCTGCCAAAAGCATGATGTTAGCCTGTGAAAGCCCGTTTGGATTGTTGCCCTTGACAATTATAAGGCAGCTTCTTTTCTGAGCAAACACCGAATGGCACTGATGAAGGTGCTGCTATGAGGACCCTGGAATTGGAGGCCACTGTGGCTTCAGTGGAGGATTTGGCAGTGGCATCCGGGGCCAAGGTGGTGGCCGGGGGGGTGGGAGGGGCTGAGGACAAGAAGTGGTTCCCCGTCACCAAGCTGGGCTGCCTGGTCAAGGACATGAAGATCAAGTCTCTAGAGGAGATCTCTCTATTCTCCTTGCCCATCAAGGAGTCTGAGGTCATTGACTTCTTGGGGGGATCCCTCAAGGATGAGGTCTTGAAGATTGTGCCCGTGAAAAGCAGACAGTGCTGGCCAGAGGACCCGGTTCAAGGCATTTGTTGCCATTGGGAACTACAATGGACATGTTGTTCTGGGTGTTAAGTGCTCAAAGGAAGTAGCCACTGCCATCCTTGGAGCCATTATCCTGGCCAAGCTCTCTATTGTCTCTATGCAGCAAGGTTACTGGGGGAAAAAGCTCGGCAAGCCCCACACTGTTCCTTGCAAGGTGACTGTCACTGTGGTTCTGTAATGGTGCGCCTCACCCCTGGAATACTCGGTCCCTGTGTCAAAGAATTTGCCGCTGATGGCGTGCCTCGGCCAGGGGCTGCACTGCCACCCTAGACAATTTCACCAAGGCCACCTTCGATGCCATCTCTAAGACCTACAGCTGTCTCACCCCAGGTCTGGAATGAGACCTTGCTCACCAAGTCTCCCTATCAGGATTCATTGACCCTCTTGTAAAGACTCACACCAGAGTTTCTGTGCAGACGACCCAGGCTCCAGCTGTGGTTACCACATAATTTTATACAAGAAAAATAAAGTGAATTAAGTCTGAAAAAAAAATTACAAGATCACTAGAAGCCCACCAATGGAAATCGCGGGGCCCTGCCCACTCGAACAGCCTCACCAAGCTTGCAGCCCTGCCCACCCACCCCAGTCTTTGGTCTTTACAGTGTTAGGGTCACAGGCCTTTTATAATATAGATTGGAACAGAACAAGGAGATATTTTGGAGCCAGGTACTATAAAACATAATGGTGGGTTAGATAGGGTGGAGATGGGAGAAATACATACAAATCAAATTTTATTTAAGAAACATAGTGCTGCCCTAACCAGTTTGGGTCAGTGGATAGAGCATTGGCCTGCAAACTGAAGGGTCCCAGGTTTGACTCCTGTCAAGGGCATGTACCTTGGTTGCAGACACATCCCCAGCAGGGGGTGTGCAGGAGGCAGCTGATCAATGTTTCTCTCTCATCGATGTTTGTAACTCTGTATCCCTCTCACTTCCTCTCTGTAAAAAAATCAGTAAAATATATTAAAAAGAAAAAAAAAAGAAACGTAGTGCTATTAGCTGAGATGGAAAAACTGGATCAAGGGAACTATCAAGATTTCTGTTTGGGGTATACTATGTTTGGGATCATTGATATCCTTAGAGACATGAAGAATTTTTCAATAATAAACCTTTCAAAAAACTCTAAAATTTTCATAAAAATACTGGACTTAAAAAAATCTGAATGTTTAGCATTATATAGACCAGGCACTAGCAAACTTTTCTGTAAAGGGCCAGATTGTAAATATTTTAAGTTTTGTGGGTCCAATGGTTAGTGCTGCAACTACTCAGCACTATCGCTGCATTGGGAGAGCTGCCATAGGTAGTGGGAAAACCAATGGGCATAGTTGTGTCAGAATAAAACTTGATTTAAAAAATCAGGCTGCTAACCAGGTTTGCCTATGATCTATAGTTTCTGAACCTCTGATGTTGACTATCAGATCATTTATTTGGAATTTTTCATTTTCTTAAAATGTATATTGTTTTAAGAGATGGCACTAATATCACAAAATGAGAAAAAAATCATTCACTATGAAAGACATTGCAAGGTAAAACAAGGAAGTGTAGATGTGATTTATTATTATTGTTAATAGTACCAGTAGTGGTTTTTTAACATAATTACTGTAGTAAGATTTTTTTTCATGTACTATTGATAGTTATAATAATCTGGTTATTATTTAACAAAAAAGGAGTAAAGGGCAGATTAGACAATATAGGCATGCCATTTATACTGTTTTTTCAGAAAGCTGCAGTTAACATTCTCCAAGTCTGTTCCCTACAGATGGCTGATGGAAGGTGACTAGATAATGAACACATGTCCCATAAGGTATGGGCGACTTAGGAAGATACTTATCTGCCTATAGTTTTTAAAAAAAGAAACTATGAACAAATTCCTATGCACACTGCACATATCTTATTTTGAAGTAAAAAAACAAAGCAGGAACAAATATAATATTTGTATTTGCATGTGGCCCACGGGCCGTAGTTTGAGGACCCCTGACTTACACAATGGACTGAAGGACTAAATCTGGCTTGATGCTCTATCAGACCCAGCCCCATCATGGAACAGGCACTTTAGACACTGGCCCTACTTTTAGCTCTACTGGACCCCAGCTGCACCTATTTCAGGACTGGGTTAAGGTGCAGGGGACTTTGCAGCCAGAGGAATACAGTTCCATGCCAATAAAGACATTCACTCTCCCATTAAAGTCTCAGAAAATTCATTTTCTAAAGATATTGCAGGAGCCGCTCCACCCCCACTAACGTCAGAGAAATTGGAGCCACGGATTTCTCTGGCAACATTATGTTACTTGTGCTTCTCAAAACCCAGTGAGTTATTTATTACTATTACCCCCAATTTTACAAATGAAGTATCTGAGTTTTAAGGGGTTAGTAAATAACCAAAGTTTAGAAAGATCACTGTTTCTTGTTAAACAACCTTTTATCAATCATTAAGTTACCATCTTTATAGCTAATAATGGCAGAGCTGTGATTTAACTTCTAATCTGCCAAATCTAAGCCCAATCATTTCACCATCACACTATAGTGTGTGACAATATTATAAGGTAACTTGGTCAGTTAGTTCTAAGAATGATCTGAGTGTTTACTAGTGTTTACATATAAAATATATACATTTGGGAGTGCTCATAGAAGATTCTGATAAAAAATTAATAAGATTAATTTTTAATTAATTATTATTATTATTATTTTTAAAATCTTTATTGTTGAGAGTATTACAGATGCCCCACCCCCACCACCCCCCCGTTTTCTCCTGATGCTCCCATTCACCCAGCTCCTGCACTGCCCCAGGCCTTCACTAACCAACTGAGCCAGGGCTATATCTTTCTGAAATCACTAGCATAGTAGAGGAGAGAGCTTTTGATAGAATAGAATAAAACTTTTTTCTCTAAAATATTATTACTATTTTTAAGAAAACTTTTGCTCAGAAGATCAGTGTGACTTCCATCGTAATATATTTTAGCTAAAAAATTTAAATAATGCTTTTCCCTTTATAGTATAAGTTTGGTTGCTCAAGTATTGTATAAAAACTAGAGGCCAGGTGCATGAAATTCGTGCATGGGTAGGGTCCCTAACAACTTCTGGCTGCTGGCCGGGGCCTCCATTCCCCCGACTCCGGCTTCTGGCCACTGCCTTCCTTTGTTTCGCGCCACCCCCTGGTGGTCAGCGCGCTGGCCGGGGCCCCCATTCCCCCGACTGCCTGCCACTCCCCCCCCGGGGGGGGGGGGGCAGCCATGGAGAGGGGCACAGGTGGTTGGCTGGCCAGCCCCGGCCCCGGTAGAACTCCCAGTCAAACTCCAGGTTGAAGGGACAATTTGCATATTAGGCTTTTATTATATAGGACAAGGGAATAAGTAGAAAAAGTAAAAATGAAGATAGGTAAGAGCCCTTCGTTTTGTAGTTAATCTGAAGGTTAACAGATCTCAGAGGGGAGGAGGGTGGAGAGCACAGGAAGAGATTAACCAAAGAATGTATATGCATATAGGCATGGCCCAGAGGTACAGACAATACTGTGGGGAAGGCCTGGGGCTGGGTGGAAGGGGCAAAGGAGGGGCTATAGGGGACATCTGTAATACTGTCAACTATAAATACATTTTTAAACGAACAAACAAAAAAATAGATTTGTTTTTTGTTTATATTCCTTCAACCCTGAAAACTGGAAGGCCTAGAAAGATGAAGTATGATGAAAATGGTATACAGTGAAAAATAGGTTTGAGGGGTAAGAGGTTTTAGTTCTAAAAAAAATGTAGGTCAAGGTTATTGTGAAAGTAACCAAGAGAGAAATATTAATCAGACAGAATATTTGCCTGGAGATAGCTAATATGGAAAGAAAGAAACTGCTAAACAAGCAGAGGGGAACAAAACATTGTTCTTGCTCACAGTAACGGCTCAGCAGCTTTCTAGTACACTAAAACTAGCTGTAATCAGACATTTTTGTTTGCTACTCTCTATCACCCGGATGGCCAATTTATCCACACTAGCATATTTACAGGCCTGTTTACAGAATTGAAATTCTTCACCGGAGCTGATGCTACATTGCCTTGGAGCACTATAGGATTTAATTGAACCAGCATGAAAGAACTGATGAATGGTTTTGCTTGCAATAAAGAAAGTGGTGAGGGCAGAATTTCAATGGAAGATTTTAGCCATCACTTAGTGGCTAGGAGACAAAATTGCCGATTATCTTCTTTCCTGTTTGCTAAGCCTATATGTGCCTAATTATGATTTTCTTTGCCACATCCTCTTGTTTTCTTTCCGTTATGTTTGCTGTGCCATCCACCCTCAGCTCAAGTCTAAGTGTCTGGGACAAATCAGATATAATTGCAAACCCCAGTGTTTTTACACTCCCGTGCCTTATTAAAATATCTCAGAGGAATGGTATTTGCAGATTGCTGCCACTCATGGAGTTATTGAGATGGAACAATGTAAATCAACTGTTAACAAATAATATATGCCTTATAGATACCGAGTCTTTGGGCCGCACAAGCAGTACACACTGCGCTTGTGTCCTGTTACATTCTTTTTTATCTAATTCTTTCAGCTGTTTGGTTAGTCCTTTATTCTACTCTTTAGAATACTAAGTCTAATACTCTCCAGGTATTATTGTTTTTGTCTTGCCTCTCTGTGGTGCTATTTATTAAAAATCTCATAATGGATATTTCTGTCCAAAGCACTTCCTGAAAATAAAAATTTTCCAAACATTTATTTCTAGTCTTCATCTTGAGTTTCAAAGTTTGATCAACTTCATGTTCTTCCATGATACTTTTTTCTTTCTCTTATTTAATGGAATTGTTTTCATTTTATTGTTCTTGTTACTATGTATTAGAAGCTAACCAGAAGTTATATATATATTTTCTTTCTATTTTTTCAATGTTCTAATTCTCAACTCTTGCTTTTAACATTGCCTTCTCAGATTTCACTGAATGTCAAAAAGTGATTAACAGAAATTATATTCCCCACTTAATTTGATGAACTACACAGCTAATCCATATTTCTTCAACATCTTACTAAAAGTGGAAATATCTTATTTATATTTTCTTTCATCTTCCAATGAATATTGTTTTTCCATTCTACCTTTGTTCTTTGATCCTCTTTTCATAGTCTCCACATTTCCTCTATAAAATAAAATTTTGCTTTGATTTAAGGCTTCCTGGCTTTGCTTTAGTCTTTTCTTTGATTTTTCACTCCATTCCACTTTTCTTACCCTCTGGTTTGGACATGGCTTCAAATTTATCCTAATTAAGCACTGATCTCTCCCTCCCTTCTTCCCTCCTTCTCTTACTCGCCCTCTATCCTTACCTCCTTCCTTCTTCTCTTTCTATTTCTTTTCTTATCTGAATGTTTCTTAGTCAATTAAGATTTGCTTCAACCCCTTGACTTTTTTTACTTGTCTCCCACTAGTTTTATCCTTTGGTTTCTCTGTCTTTACTTTTACCTGCCTACATCAGACTCCACAAATTACTACCCTGAATTTACTCTGCAGTTTTTATGCCTCTTTAGTGCACATCCTAATACTTATATGTAGCATATAAATATTCAATCAAGACATAGTTACCGCTGAACTATAGCTAATGTCATCTAGACATTTATATAGCTCAGTGAAATCACATGGCCATTTCTTCTTCCACGTTTGTAAAGACATCCATCTAATAATCTGGTCAACTCTAGAAATAAAAGTTAAAATAATGAAAATGACATGTAATGCAAAATATTCTTTCTCTTTGGCTTGGAGATTATCACAATTACTTCAGACGATTATTTAATGTTCAGAAATTCACTTTTTACAGAACCTTGGAGATTTGCTCTTAAATTAGCTGATTATTTTTTGTTGCACACTTGATTTATAACTTCCCCATAACTTCCTCTATTTCTTTTTCTTTTTTCTAGTAATGAACCAGAATATTAAGGATGCAAGTTATCAGGTTAGGCAAGCTGACATCCCTTACACGTTTCGTTGAACAAGGCTAGGTGTGCTTTTTTTGGAGAAATATTTACTTTGTAAAAAGAAAGAAAGTAAAGTATATTTTTAATCAAGCAAGGATACATTAAAGATCACAGGGCAAGATAGATAAGAATTAGAACGTGGGAAAATTGGAAAAAAATGAGTAATGCATGTAGTTAGAAAATGAAACAATGCCCAGCTGGTGTGCTCAGTGGTTGAGTATCAGCCAATAAACCAAGAGGTCACGGCTTTGATTCTGGTCAGGGCACATGCCCGGGTGGGCTATATCCCCAGAAGGGGGCATGCAGGAGGCAGCCAATCGATGTTTCTACCTCTCTATCCCTCTCCCTTCTTCTTTCTCTGAAATAGATAAAAACATTTTAAAAAAGAATCAATATTACTTTTGACTACTTCTCTCTTACTTAAACTTATTTGTTTATCTTGGAATTTATTTTGTCTTTTTTAATTTTAAGTATAATTTAAAATCATTACATGTTTTTCTTAAATATTATTGCTAGCCATTGAGAAAACTACATTTTACATCTAAAATATCCAGCCAGGAAAATAGGTTAGTCAGTGCCTATGAGATAAAAGAAAATCATATATATTGGTCTCTGCTCCAGTTCCTGGCATAGAATTCCTAAAACCCTTATCATTTCCTAAAGATAAGAATACTAGAAGCATCTCTTGTTCTAGTATTTGGTCTTTGACCCAGTCCCTCAAACATTGTTCCTAAACCTCTAAATTCCTAAGTGATAGGAGCACTTGGAAGATCTTTAGTTCTAAAGAGGTGACTCCAAATGGTCTCCTGGGTGGCTCCTCAAAGGGGTCTGGTCCCCAAAAAGACCAAGTCATGATTAGAAACTTGGAATTTTCAGCCCTTCCTCCCCCATCATTCAGAAAAGGGAGAATGGTTAGAAATGGAGTTAATGATTGATCATGTCTACACGAGAAAGCCTCCATAAAATGCCAACAGTACTGGGTTGCTAGAAGGGTGAGGCACCCCAACTTCATGAGAAAAGAAGGTCCTAAACTCAGAAAAGAAGGTCACTCCCAAACCTTGCCCTATGCATTTCTTTATCCGGTTGTTCACCTGTATCCTTATTATGTCCTTTAATAAACTGGTAAATATAAGTAATTGTTTCCCTGAGACATTGAGTCCTAATCAATTAATCATACCTGAGGAAGGAACTGTGGGAACCCCTAATTTATAGCCAGTTAGTCCAAAGCACAAGTGATAACCTGGGCTTGGAACTGGTGTCTGAAGTGTGTGTGTGTGTGTGTGTGTGTGAATGGGGAGTCAATGTTAGTGTTATGGAACTGGAGCCTTAACCTGAGGTACCTGACATTATCTTCAGGTAAAATATCAGAATGAAGTTAAATTGTAGGATACCCAGCTGTTTGAGAATTGCTTATTAGTTGGGGTGGAGGGAACTCCACACAGTTGGTGACCAGAAGTGTCAGCAGTGAAGTGTTTTCTGTGAAGGTAAAGACGATACACAGATAAAGAAATACACACTAGGAAAGAACGGAGATATTCCCTACAGAGGAAGGGAAACCTGAGAGTTTTTGCTTTGCAGTACCACAGTAACAAAGGTAATGAAATGGACTAGCCTTAACTTCCAAGTTCTGTAAGTCCCGTAGCTCTCCGCGCCCCCGCCCCCGCCATCTCTCTCTCTGTCTCTCACTCTCTCTGTGTTTATGCATGTGTGTGTGTGTGTGTGTGTGTGTGTGTGTGTGTGTGTGTAGAGATGAGAAAGCAAGAATAGAGAGCTTTTTGAATGAAGACTGAAGCTCCCGTGGCAATTTTGGGAACAAAAGGCAAATACAAAGAAACAAGTTCAAATAAATTTTGAAGTGGTGGGGCATAGCTGAAGTAAAAGATGTGAAGCCAATTTCAGTGACTAAGTTCAGGGGAAAATAGCATGTAGAACCAAGAAAGATTCCCTAAAGTATGGTGAGAGAGCTAAATCACCTTTAATTCAGTAGAGTTGACATGGGAGAGAAGAAACTCCTATAGGTGCTGTGGTAGTTTGGAATTTCCATGTCATTAAATAATTCAACTCAACAAGCATTCCATCACTACCTATTAAGAACTGTACTGGACAAGGACAGAAAAGATAAATGAAACATGGTTTCTCTGCTTGAGCAGTTTATAGCTTACTGTGGGGAGATAAGACATACATGCAGATAGTGAACACAAGACATAATTTGACAAATTCTATAGTTCAAGTACAGCTTTGATTTTCTGTTAAAATAAAGAGGAAAAACTTAAAGCATGAAGTTGAATGCGAGTTGGATTGTAAAGAATGAGTTACATTTTGGTGTTGGGGATAAAAGAAAGAATATTCCAAGTTAAAGGTATATGGTCAAGATATAATAGGTCAGGGCCTAAGGGATAAAGTCCAGTGCTTATGTGTGTAAATGTGAGTGAAGAGTTTATTGCAATTATGTAGACATAATAAGAGGAGGTGATTGGGATTAGATTATTATCTGTTACATACTTTATTCTGCTGGCCATAAAAATACTAGGAAAACTTTTTGACTTGGAGTAATACTGTGATCACAGTTATGCCTTAAGAAATTGTTAACTTTAGAGGGGTGACAAATTCTTTGTGGAAGATTAACAATAAGTTGATAAGATGGTTTCAGAAAGAGATAATAAGAACAATATTATTTAAAAATGGAAAGAACTAACTTTTAAAGAATGCAGAACTGATTGAGAATTGAATATACTATAGGGAGTAAGAGAAATAAAAAGTAACTCAATGTATCCAAGCCCTAATGGTGAAAGATGTAGTTCTCACTCTTTGACATTGATTGCTTCAATTTAATATTTTACTTACAAGTATATACATATAGCTGTGTGGTTCCCAATAACAATCTAGTTCCAGACCTATGGGAGAATACCCTGCATCGTAGCCTATCTAATAATAGAGAAACATGGTAATTAATTGTAACTTCACTACCCTTCCCATTGGCTAATTAGCGAGATATGCAAATTAACTGCCAACAAAGATGGCAGCTGAAGTGAACGTGAGGCTTGCTTGCTCCAGAGATGGAGGAAGCCAAGGTTCCTCGCCTGCCACAGCCCCACTCTGAGCTCCAGTCTAAGTAAGCTCCAGTGACAGCAACGAAGTGTCAATTATAGAAGGTAAATAAATCCCAGAATTAAAAAAAAAAGAAAAAAAGGAGAGGCTGGGAGCTTCAGTCACTGGCCAGCCTGAAAACGGCCCTCAGCCCCTCACCCAGACTGGCCAGGCCCCCCAGTGGGGACCCCCACCCTGAAAGGGGTGTGACCAACTCCAAACAGGCATCAGCCTGTCATCCAGACTGGCCAGGCACCCCAGTGGGGATCCCCACCCTGAAGGGGGTGTGACCAGCTGCAAACAGCCATCAGCCCGTCATCCAGGCTGGCCAGGCACCCAAGCGGGACCCCCACCCTGATCCAGGACACCCTTCAGGGCAAACCAGCCGGCCCCCACCTGTGCACCAAGCCTCTATCCTATATAGTAAAAGTGTAATATGCAAACTGACCCTAACAGCAGAAGGACTGCCTAATGACTGGTCACTATGACACACACTGACCACCAGGGGGTAGACGCTCAATGCAGGAGCTGCCCTCTAGTGGTCAGGGCGCTCTCACAGTGGGGAGCTCTGTTCAGCCACAAGCCCGGCTGATGGCTGCCAGTACAGCGGTGGTGGGAGCCTCTCCTGCCTCCTCAACAGCACTAAGGATGTCCGACTGCAGCTTAGATCTGCTTCCTGCTGGCAAGTGGGCATCCCCCAAGGGCTGCTGGGCTGCCGGAGGGATGTCTGACTGCCATCTTAGGCCCAATCCCCCGGGGAGCGGGCCTAAGCCAGCAAGTGGTCATCCCTGAGGGGTCCCAGACTGCGAGAGGGCACAGGCCAGGCTGAGGGACCCCCTACCACCGAGTGCACAAATTTTTGTGCACTGAGCCTCCAGTTTTAATATAATTTGTATATAGTTTACATAGACTTTATGCAAGAAAATAAGTACAAAAATTTTTTTCTTGAAAGGAGATGGATATATTTTCAACTTTAGTAGAAGTTTAGTAAGAAAATCACAGATGTTTTGGGACTCCCTTCAAATTATGAAATGATATGACAGGTAGTGTGGGCACAGGGGCAGGAGGGCGAAACTCTACCACTCACTTTCCTCCTTCAATCAAAGAAACTCAAGTTTATGTCTTTTATTTATTTGACTTTCCTAAGATTTTGTTCGAATAAAGACTTCAGAAGCTAGTTTTTGTTTTTGTGTTATTTTCTTTGAGAGCACTGGTTTAGACAGCATAATATTGAGAAACCTAATCAAAATATTAAAATATAGAGATGTAATATTTTCTAGCCTGTTTACATTTTTACGTATCTGGGGTTGTGAATTTTTTGAGAAACAAATTAAGGAGACTCAGGGGAAAATCATTTCTGATATCCTCATATTATATTTTACTTTTGAAATGTTTACAGCTTTGTACAAAAGAGGGAAAAAGGTTGTTATTCACTTCCAGAGCTTTTTTACTCCTGAAAATAGAAAATGATATTCAGAGTTACAAAAATAAACTTAAGGCACTCGATAATGTTTTTTTGCTCAAAACAAGCAACAGAATCATATCAGTTTTTATTTCATGAACACTCTATCATCCTGCTCCTCTTTGTCAATTATAGATGTTATAGGGAGACAGACAGACACACACATACAGAGGCACAGAAACTTGTGCAAGGGAAGAGGAGAGGGTAGGACAGAAAGACAGAAAGGGGAACGAGGCAGAGTTTAAGGCCACAGTCTTTTAAAAAATACAGTTTTTCAGTTGCCTGTTTTGTTTTCCTTTTTCCCAAATAGCACTTCTGCAAACATGTGGCAGGATAATGGGGAAAGATAAAATCAAGGAAATATTTGGTCCCATGAATGGTGACTAGTAATTTAAGACATATTTTTAAAAATGAGGCATAACACTTTTAGACAACAAAAAGGTCACCATGTACTAGTATTCCTATTTTCCACTTCACGCATTAGGCAGAGTCGTGGGGATGGTGTGAAAGAGGGGTTTTAGAAGGAGCATCATACAAACAGCCCTGGAGGGAAATGCCAAGTTGAGGAGGTCTCTGTTGTAATTGCTCTAATGGCACTGCTGCAGTCCCTCAATAGCTGCCCTCCAGACCAAACTTTCTGCTAAATTTTCCAGGTTTGAAAAACTGATTACTATTTTTTTTAAATATATTTTATTGATTATTTATTTATTTAAAATTAAATCTTTATTGTTCAGATTATTACATTTGTTCCTCTTTTTCTCCCTCATAACTCCCCTCCTCCCAGTTCCCGCCCCACCCTCTGCCCTCACTCCCCACCCACTGTCCTCATCCATAGGTGCACGATTTTTGTCCAGTCTCTTCCCGCATCTCCCACACCCCTTTCCCCCACAAGAACAGTCAGTCCATTCCCTTTCTATGTCCCTGATTCTATTATAATCACCAGTACATTCTGATCATCAGATTTCTTAACTTGATTCTTAGATTCACTTGTTGATAGATGCATATTTGTTGTTCATAATTTGTATCTTTACCTTTTTCTTCTTCCTCTTCTTAAAAAGAGAGAGAGAGATGGGGTGAGGAGGAGGAGAGGAAAAAAAGGAAAGGGGGAAGGGC
>NW_006374611.1:1649082-1652831 GCF_000327345.1 Myotis davidii | reverse complement strand
GGCAGAGGGCTCTGTGCAGGGCTTGGGCGGGGCGGGTCACAGGGGATCAAACAGAGCCGGTGGAGGGAGCAGCCATGGCTGCTCTCAGTCCCGTCCTCAGAGGCTCTGCCTCTCATAGTCCCAGCAACCGCAGCAAACCTCGGAGAGAAAGCTGCCCTCGCTCCGACCGATGCCAGACAGTCCTGCTTCTCCCCTTTGAGTCTGGGTCCCTAGAGACTCGCCCAGAACTGGAGCTCAGAGCCTGAGCCTCCCTCCCGATTGAAAACACCACCCGCGCCCTCAGCCACCAGCCCGCTCTGCATGCACTCCGCACCTCAGTCTTTGCCTTCAGCACTGCGCCTCCTCTGAGTGTCGGTATGCGTTTCTCTTTCCTCCTAGTTGTAGGACTTCCACTCAGCCAGCATTCCTGTGGTTCTGGGTGATGTCAGTTCCGTCTTTTAGTTTCACTTTTGAAGTGGTTGTTCGAGGCAGCAAACTCCGGGGTTAACCTATGCAGTAATCTTGGTTCTCTTCTGATCACTATTAAGATACAAATAGAGGACCTCATGGAACTTTTCTCAAAGGAATATTTGTTTCATCCATATTCAAATATTGCTGAGAAAAAGAACAGAAAGAACATCTACTATGCATCTACACTCTGCCAGATTCTCCTCAACTTAGCTGCCTCATCTGATCTACATCTAGTTCCTTGAGATCCCTAATATTGTGTCCATCTGACAGATGAAGACACTGAATCTCAGCAGAGTCTCCTGACTGGTGCCACCCAGCTCCTAAGAAGCAGAACCCAGGTTGGAGCCCAGAATTTGCTGAATAGAAGGTTCATGTTTTACATGGACTTCCAAGGCCACTCAATAATAAAATCCAACTATAAATGAGAATAATTCTTATAAAAGGTGACTAAGTATTGTTGGTGGCTGGTGGTAAGTACATTTGTTCTCCTAATCATGCTACATATTACTCTGAGGTAAGGGGTATGTGTTTCACAGAACTGGAAATGAGTATACTTTCTAGACACCATCCATCAAAAATTCTGTAAAGTTGTAGAACAGAGAAAAATGAAATGAAATATTATCATATTGTTGCTTTGTTCTTAAATTAAGCTTATATATGATTTGTGAATAAAACAATTTTTTAAAGGTTTTAAGTTCCTACCAGGACACGATTGTCTAAAGCTAAGTGGTTCTCTCTGGTGCAAAATTGGGCTGAAATACATTCATTAAATATAATAATTTCCTTAAATTAAAAAAAATGTAGTATGCAGTTCTGAATTGCTTTCCTGTGTGTTTTCATCTTGAGAACAGCAGGTGAATATGAACAAATTCAAGCCTATTTTTATTTCCAGTAATCCCAAATGCCTTAGCTTTGCAAGCTAATAGCATTCAAAAAAAAAAAACATGCTGATCTTGGCAGGAAGGAGAGCTCTGAGAGAGGCCAAGCTGAGTGAAGAAACAGAGCTCTGGGTTTTTAATGAGCAAATTTAAAAGCAGTCAATGTAAATATGAAAACTTTAATTCCAAAATTTGAAAGAATATGTAGACTGAATTAACCTGAATTTTTTTTAACCTAAATCAAAATGCATTTCAGTCTAAAACCAGGTGAAGAGATACAACAACAAATACTAACTACACACAGTTCCATGGACAAATAAACAAAATATGGTTATTCAAATCAATATATGTATTTTTTTTTAAAAAATGGCCATGACTAATTGTGAAACAGTGGGGAGAATGCAAAACTATCTCTTACTATAAAGTTGACAGTCTAGTTTCTACTTTCACAGCACTTTGTTGAGAATGTGTTATTGGGGTTTGTGACTGAGAAAACATCCTAAAAAAAAGATTTTATTTATTATATGCTTCTTCGGTTTTTTGTTCCTAAAAGTAACTGTCATTGTGATTGAACACTTTTTTCTCATTTTGATGTTTGCCTGTTCAATTATTTGGGTGCAGGGAAATTTCTTGTAATTACAATATAAATAATAGATTTTTTGAATGAACCTAATTTCCCACTGGGGTATTGAACAAATGATTGATATTGCTCATAGTTGCCTCATATGTAGCTTGGAGAATTGAAATTCTATGCCCTTGCTGTACTAGGAATAATTCCTCTATTAAAAATAGCACATTACTCATAGATGTCAGGGGAAGCATATGTTTTACATGTTTTTGAATGTGCAGCAGAACCATTCAAATGTTCCCTCCTTTAACTTTTGACAAAGATAACAATGATGATAATAAAAATAAAAATTATCTCTGTAAAAGCCATATGAGCTCTTAGATATAGATATGTCTTTAAACTATACATAGTTAGAGTATGTAAAATTCCATAGGGTCATGATAAAGCAAATTCTACACCAAAGGGCAGACACAGCGTGGACATATTTCTAGTGAATCAAGGAAACCTCTTTTCCTCAGCTCTACATGGGGCGTGTTTTAAGGCTGTAAAGAATGGTAGGGACCAATTCAATGCACAGCTAGTGTTTCAGAAGTTGCAGTTCCAGTTCTGTTGATAGAAGACGGGGTTAAACCTTACCTTTCAAACAGACTGCCAGGGAATGAGCCATGACCTTAGCAGAGTGACCTCAGGAGCCAGTGAGGTGGGGTTTTCTTGGTTTGCAACCTATGAGGGAAGGCGGGGATGAGGGGGTAAGAGTTCAACCAAAGGACTTGTATGCATGCATATGAGCATAACCAATGGACACAGATGGCGGGGGTAAGAGAGGGGAGTGAGGGCATGTGCTGGGGGTTGGGGGCTGCTGAGAAGAGGTCAATGTGAGAAAAAGGGGACTTACGTAAGAATTTACATTGAAAAGAAAGAAAGAAAGAAAGAAAGAAAGAAAGAAAGAAAGAAAGAAAGAAAGAAAGAAAGAAAGAAAGAAATTATGTTGACACTGTTGCAGACTTCTTCCATTACCCGCCTTGCTCACGTCCACCTAGCCTGGACTCCCCCTCTTTGAGCCTTCACCAAACTATTGTCTGTGTCCATGAAATATCTATAAAATATTCTTTCGCCAATCCCTTCAATTTCTTTATCCAGGTACCCCATCTCCCTCCCCTCTGGCTCCTGCCAGTTTGTCCTATTTATCCATACTTCTGGTTCCATTTTGTTCATCAGTTTATTTTGTTCATTAGATTCACATATTAGTGAGATCACCTGGTATTTATCTTTCTTTGACTGGCTTATTTCATTTGCATAATATTCTGCAGGTCCCTCCATGCTGTCACAAAAAGTAAGAGTTCCTTCTTTTTTTATAGTCACATAGTATTCCATTGTGTAAATGTACCACAGCTTTTTTATCCACTCATCTACTGATGAGCACTTGGGCTATTTCCAGAACTTGGCTATCCTATCTAATAAAGAGAGAATATGTTAATTGACAGTCCCATCCTCAAAGATGGCGGCACTAACAGCCAATAAGGAGGGGATATGCTAATTGACTGCCACACCCTCAAAGATGGCACCGCCCACAGCCACAAGATGGCCAGCAGGGCAGGGCAGTTGTGGGAAATCAGGCCAGCAGGGGAGGGTAGTTGAGGGTGACCAGGCCTGCAGGGAAGAGCAGTTGGGGGCAATCTGGCTGGCAGGGATAGAAGTTGCGGGTGATCGGGCTGGCAGGGGAGCTTTTAGGTGTCGATCAGGCTGGTAGGGAAGTGGTTAGGGGGTGATCAGGCTGTCAGGCAGAAGCAGTTAGGGGCAATCAGGCAGGCAGGCAGGTGAGCGGTTGGGAGCCAGAAGTCCCGGATTGTGAG